>NW_027224823.1:300000-423439 GCF_041296235.1 Equus asinus
TGTTAATTTAAAATGTAAGTGCCTATTTAATATGCTTAGCACCATGCTAACTAGTAAATAAAATAAGTACTAACCTTATATAAAATCTGGGCCTCTTTTAGTCCTAAATGATCAGCTTCTAAATGAAAAAAATAATACATGTATAAATTGAGTGACATTTGGAGTCTCCATCTATCCTATGTTGATGCAATCTGAAAGATTAATGCCTATATATGATCTTTGTTTCATATAAACTGTGATTCTGTCTTCAAGGCACACCTTATATATGTGTGTTTTTTTTAATAGAAGATTCAAGAGCTGGAAACTTCACTACGTGAAGCTAAAGAAACTGCCATGCAAAAGGAAGACAAGATTATAAAGATACAGAAAGAGCTTGAGATGACTAATGATATAATAGCAAAACTTCAATCACAAGTTAATGAATCAAATAAATGCCTTGAAAAAACAAAAGAAATGATCCAAGTACTTCAGGTAACTTAAAACTCATTTTATAAATAAAGGCATAATTTTATAAATTATGCATAATAAATATAAATAAATGCATACGTTTATTTTCATGCCAAATAATGATTGTTTTCATCTTCCTGTAAAAATTATTTTTAAAAAACATAAATATTCTTGACAGTTTAAAATATATCTTATTTTTTTAATTTTTTTTAATTTTTTTACTTTTCAAAGTAAGGAAATTTTTTATTTTCACTTTAATTTCTGAATGCCAAAAATGTAGAGGATGTATGTTTGTATATCTCTAGTAGTATATTGCAACATTTTTTCATAAATATGTTTTTTTTTAATTTTTTATTATTGCAGTAACATTGGATTATAACATTATATAACTTTCAGGTGTACATCATAATATATTTCGAATTCTGTGTAGATTACATCATGTTCACCCCACAAAGACCAATTATCCATCACCACACGTGTGTCTAATCACCCCTTTTGCCCTTCCCCCTCCTCCCTTCCCTTCTGGTAACCACCAATCCAGTCTCTCTTGCTCTGTGTTTGTTTGTCATTTTTATCTTCTACTTATGAGTGAGATCATATGGTATTTGACTTTCTCCCTCTGACTTATTTCACTTAGCATAATACACTCAAGGTCCATCTATGTTGTCACAAATGGCCAGATTTCATCATTTCTTATGGCTGAGTAGTATTCCATTGTGTATATATACCACATCTTCCATTCGTCCCTTGATGGGCACCTAGGTTGTTTACAAGCCTTGGCTATTGTGAATAATGATGTGATGAACATAGGGGTGCATATATCTTTTATGCCTTTGTGTTTTCAAGTTCTTTGGATAAATACCCAGCAGTGGGATAGCTGGATCATATGGTAGATCTATTCTTAATTTTCTGAGGCATCTCCATACTGTTTTCCATAGTGGCTTCACCACTTTGCACTCCCACCAGCAATGTTTGAGGGTTCCTTTCTCTCCACATCCTCTCCAACACTTGTTGTTTCCTGTCTTGTTAATTATAGCCATTCTGACCAGAGGGAGGTGATATCTCATTGTAGTTTTGATTTGCATTTCCCTGATAGCTAATGATGTTGAACATCTTTTCATGAGCCTGTTGGCCATCCATATATCTTCTTTGCAGAAATCTCTGTTCAGATCCTTTGCCCACTTTTTAATTGAGTTGTTGGTTTTTTTCTTGTTGAGACTTTCTTTTTATTTTTCAAAAAAATATGCTTCTTATCTAAATATTTAATACTCTGTTAGATAAGTACATTTTAAAATTATATTTTTTTCTACTTAATCCCCTGTTATTGAGTCCCACCTGGTAGCCTATGGGCTTAATCTAACCTGTTTTCTCTAGAAAGAGCAGAGTTGAAATGTTTTTGAGCTTGAATGCCGTTACACAAGTCGCACCCTCCTTCATCACAGCCTTCCTTCCTCGTCTGAGCCACAGCTACTTCTCACTCTTCTGCTACTTGGGTCGGATCCTAATAGGCATTTTGTTCACTGTTCCTGCTCCAGTGTCTCTTCTCTTCATTCCAAAATTAGAAACAAGCCAAGAATGCCTACTCTTTTCATTATTTAACATTGTTCTAAAAATTCTGGTTCTTTCAATGAGACATGAAACAGAGAGGCAAGAGAAAATAATCTTAATTTTGTTTTTAGAAATTGTTAGTATAGCTAAAAACCAAGAAAATCAACTGTAAAGCTTTAAAATCCTTGAGAGTAATTTTTTAATACTTTAAATAACTAAATGATCACATTTTTATTCATTCAGCAAGTATTTGTTGAATACCTACTATGTGTTGGTCATTGTTCTAGATGCCATGTGTACTGCAATGGAAAAAAAATAAAGCCTCCTTGAAGAGGCTTACATTCTGCTTCATGAAGTCAGAAAATAAACAAGTATATATGTTTGTTAAACGGTGAGAAGTGCAATGGAAAAATATTAAGCCAGACAGAGGTATATAGGTGCAGGGTGAGAGTGGGTGTGAGTAGGAGTGTGATTTTGTAAGGGGAGTTGAGGAGAGCCGCACAATTAAGATGACGAAGTGATGGTGTGAGCTGTCTGGTAGGGAAGGGCCTTCTAGGCAAAAGAAGTAGCAAATGCGAAGGCCACAACACAGAAGTAGTTGAGATGTATTCAAGGAAACAGCAAGAAAGCCAGCGTCTCCTGAGCAGCGTGGGCAAGGATAGAAGGGGAAATAGGTGAGAAGTAGCAGAGAGCCAAATCATAAAGCATCTTGAAAGCTATTTGTAAGCACTTTGGGTTTTATTCTGGATGAGATGGGAAGTCATCAGAGGATTTTGGCAAAATGATATAGTCTGACTTAAATTTTTAAAGGCTGCCCTTTGAAAATAGAATCCAGGAAGGCGTGTTTGTTAGTGACGTGCCAGCTCCTACAACAAAGGGAACCACAAAATGCAATGGCTCAAACAAAACAGAAGCTTATTTCACACGTAAAAGTGTGGGTTCCAGCTTGGCAAGTGGCTCCTTTCCACATGGTCATTCAGAGGCCCCCGTTTCTCCCATCTTGTTTCTCCAGCACTTCCTTGGTGCTGTTTTCATCTGCATGGTTAAAGCCCAGTTGTAAGCTGTCCGTGCTCAGGCTCACAGAAAAGGGACAAGATGGAGAAGCTAAAAATTGTCTTAAAATCTGTACTCATAAAGGCTCTGGCCCAGAAGTGGCACATGTCTCTTCCTCTCATATTTCTTTTTTTTTGCAAAATATTTAGATTCAATTTATCAAAGAGAAAGCCAAACACGTACCTCTCGTATTTCTTGGAGTCAGAGATGATTCCAAAGTTTTTGGCCTGAGCAGCCAAGAAGATAGAGTTGCTACATACGGAAATGGGAAAGACTGCCAGAAGAGGAAGTTTGAAACCAGGAAAGTTCAGTTTTGGACATGCTGAATTGGAAATGCCCACTGGGGACACCCAAGTTGAGATATGACTTAGGCAATTGAATATCTGAGTCTGAGCAAGATATAGGCGAGAGGTTTAAGTTTGGGGAATCATCAGCGTATAAAAATCATGAGACTGGACGAGGGCATAAGCATAATGGAGAGGAGATGTGGAGTAACCAAATGATACTGAGATGGAGCAGCCAGTGAGTGAAAAAGAAAAGGGGGTCTGGGCAACAGAGTGGTTCCAGTTTCTTCATATAAGTGAAGCTAGTGTTTCAAGAAAAAGGGAGTAAGCGACAAATTTCTCCACACTCAGTATAGATTGGTACAGGTGTCTATGGAGAGAGGAATATCTTTCCTGCATACTAAAAGTAACCATTTAGATAATATAATAGAGTATGCCATTGTACAGCATCCATGAGGAAAGAAAGCAAAGTATAGGGTATCCATAAAATCTTTATACAGTTTGAATTTTTAAGAATCTGTTTCTGTATTTTATATAAATATTCTATAAAATGCAACAGTATATTTAACTCGAGATTTGGCATAGTAAAATGCAAAGATATTAACTTTTAACCTATTCACCACTATTTTAATTCACCTGGATATAGCTGTCCAATATAATGTAGGGTTTATTAAGTGAATATAGAAGAAAGTAATTTGAACAAATGACTCATTAACAGTTTTGTTTAAATCTTGATACATTTCCTCTGTTGTATCTTTACAAATTATTTATATCAAGTAGCAGTAAATTTGTTAAAAATTCAAACTGTGCTAGTACTTTAGGGACATCCTGCACAGTGGGAAAAAAAGATCTTATTTATAACTGGCACAAAATATAAAATGCTCAAGTGACTAACCTTAACAAAAAATGAGGCAACATATATGAAAAGAACAACAAAACTCTAAAAGGAAATATAGGAGAGCATGTGGTTTAAAATAAGAAATATGCTATTTCCTAGGTTGTAACCTAAATACTGTACAACCATCAGTTTTTCCCAAATTAATTTCTAAAGTTAATGTAATTCAAATCAGAATCTCAAAGGAATTCTTTTTCTGGTAGAGCAAAGAAAGTTTCTCAGCAGACTCCATCTAAAATAGGATGAGCAGGTGCTGTTCACTGAGAACACAGGCGCTCAGACTCCTCAGGCGGCTAGAGGATGTTTAAGGCTGTCAGCGCTTCTGAGTGCAGCTTGGGCACACGTCATGTGTTTGAAATAAGGAATTCTCACTGTCTTTCATTTCTAAGAGAGTATTTCCAATTTCAATTTCTTTTACTCAAGAATTGTTTTAAAACTGTTATATATGACTAATTTATTTCATTATATTGTGGCAAAAAAATTACTGCAATTTCTCCATTTTTAGAATATATTGAAATTTTCTTTTAGGTGTCATAAATGAATAAATATTTTTAGAGTTCTTTGAACTTTTAAATCAAAATGTATACAAATAGATCAATGGAACAAAATAGAGAGCCCAGAAATATATACACACAAATATAGTCAGTTCATCTTTGACAAAAGAGCAAAGGCAATTCAATGGAAAAGGGTAGTCTTATCAACTAGCGGTGCTGAACAACTGGGCACCTTTCACAAAAATTAACTCAATTGATTGTAACCTAAATCTAAAACACAAAACTAGAAAATGCCTAGAAGATAACGTAGGAGAAAATCGAGGTGACCTTGGGTTTGGCATTGACATTTTTTTACATACAACACCAAAAGCATAATCTATGAAGGAAAAAAATTGATAAACTGGACTTCATTTAAATTAAAAATGTTTGCCCTATGAAAGACAAGCCACAGACTGGAAGAAAATCTTTGCAAAACACATATCTTTCAAGAACTGTTATCCAAAATATACAAAGAACTCTTAAAACTCAATAATTAGAAAGCAAACAGCCTGATTTAAAAATAGGCAATGGATCTGAACAGACACTTCACCAGAGAAGATACACACATGGCAAATAAGCATATGAAAAGATGCTCCACATCATATGTCATTAGAAAATTGCAAATTAAAAAACAATGAGATACCACTGTACATCCACTGTATCTCAAAATATAATGGCCAAAATCCGGAACACTGACTACACTAAATGCTGGCAAGGAGTGGGGCCAGGAGCTCTTGCTCACTGCTGGTGGGAATGCAAGTGGTACAGTAGCCACTTTAGAAGAGAGTTTGGCAGTTTCTTACAAAACTGACACCACTCCAGCCAGTCATATGCTCAAGGAGTCCCTGATATCAGCATCTGGTCCAGAAAGCCAGGGTATTTTACTGGTGCCATGACTGAGCAAATACTGGGCTCCTCCCAGAATGGGCTTATCTGACCTAGTCAGCAACCTCCTTAAGCTGAGCATCTCAGCTATGGAAGCTTGCATCTTTTTAGTCTTTGCTAACTACGTGTGTGTGCAAATGTTTTTATAGGCACTGGGGGTAACGCCTAGAGGAATGAAGAGCTCTCTGGGTCCCTATTTAGATGGGTTTATTTTTGTATTCAATATATAATAGTAATCCATAGTATGGCTGTGGTAACAGCAATAAAAGAAATGAATGATTTATTCAGCAATAATAAGAAATGAGCCATCAAGCCACAAAAGACATGGAGGAACCTTAAATGCACATTGCTAATTTTAAAAAGCCCATCTAAAAACACTGCATACTGTATGACATTCTGGAAGAGGCAAAACTAGGCGAACAGGAAAAGATCAATGATTACTAAGGGTTCTGGGGGAGGGTGGAGGGATGGATAAGTGGAGCACAGGAGATTTTTAGGGCAGTGAAACTATTCTGCATGATACAGTGATGATGAACACGTGTCATACATTTGTCAAAACCCATGGACTATACAATGCAAACAATAGACTCTAATGTAAACTGTGAACGTCAGTTAATAATGTATCGATATTGGCTCATCATTTGTAACAATCATACCACACTAAGATGTTAATAATAGGAGAAACTAGGGGAGGACACGGGTATTACCGGGACTCTATGTACTCTGCTCAATTTGTCTATAAACCTAAAATTGCTCTAAAAAGTTAAACCTATTTATTAAAAAAGATTTTTGTATATGTTTGTATGTATATATGACTGATTTTTTTTCTGAGTCGAAGTAGATGTATGGCTAGATTGAACCAACCTTGAGTACAGAATATCCCCAATAATGTTATATAATATTTTGTGCCTTGAATTCAGTTCTACTTTGATATTTATATTACTGTTCATCTCTTGTCTTATTTTCCTGATTTACCTTTATCTACCCATTTCATTCGTTTCAACCTTTCTGTTTCATTTTGTTTAAGTATATTGTTTTTTAATTGGGAAAAATATTTGTTTTAAGAAATAGAAGTCATAGGTTTTCTAATTACACATTAGCTTCCAATAGCTTCACATGTACTTCACATCAAATATCTATTTGTTACTCATTTTAGGGTTAAAATTTGTGCCTTTCCTCCTTTTCATATGTTTGGAGTTTGCTGTTTTAAAATGTTCCTACTATATTAGGTAGTTAACAAGTCTTTGAAACTGCTCTAAAATTACTTTATTTCTCTTTTCTCTAAAACCTTTAGGACAAAGTTGCTTTAGGAGCTAAGCCCTATAAAGAAGAAATTGAAGAGCTCAAAACAAAGCTGGTGAAAATAGACCTAGAGAAGATGAGAAATGCCAAGGAGTTTGAAAAGGAGTATGTCTTTGTCTTAATTGAATATGACTTTAGTAGCTTAAACTTCCTTTCTAAACTGTATAAATTTAAAATATATTAAGATATTGTTATTGCTTTTTATAAAATAAATACAAACATCTACAGATTTTAAAGTTATTAAATTCTCATTATGTATGCAAAGGTTTTGAAAACAAGCACAATTCTGATCAATTACTGACATACTATGTCTTTGGATACTTCTTGTTCAATCATATAGGAACAGCTTAAAAATGGCCTTTTTTGTTTGAAAGTGAATATTAAGAACGTGTGTGTGTTTTTAGCAGTTTGTCTAAGGTTTCTGTTGGTTCTCTTAATTTCATTTGTTCTTCCTATTGTATTTTTGTGTAAGGTTTTATTTCCTTTTAAATTGTAGTACTTAGTGCCCAAGAGCATATTCCCTTTTTATTGATTTATTTATGTATAGTACCATATACAATAGCATGCCTAAAGTTCTTTGTGGTATAGCATAATGAAAAGAACATTAAACAGAGAGTCAAGGAAACTGAATTAGAAATATAATGTTGCCACTTATTAATATGTCACCTCTGACTCCTCACACTTTTTATTCTTCCTGTAAATGTTTAATAAATGTTTAATGATGATATCTAATTTTGCCCAAAAAGTCGCACTCTGAATCTTCATGCATTCTAACCAGCCTTCTATTGATAGGACTGTTGGTTTTAGTGGAGCATCATTAAAAAGGCAATTTTAGTGGCCAGCCCAGTGGCACGGTGGTTAAGTTTGCACATTCCGCTTCGGTGGCCCAGGGTTCACCATCCTAGGTGTGGACCTACACATCACCTGTCAAGCCATGCTGTGGTAGGCATCCCACATATAAAGTAGAGGAAGATGGGCACCGATGTTAGCTCAGGGCCAGTCCTCCTCAGCAAAAAGAGGATTGGTGGCAGATGTTAGCTCAGGGCTAGCTAATCTTCCTCAAAAGAAAAAAAATTTTTTAAATAAATGCAAAGCAATTTTATATAGAATAGAATCAGCAGATACTTTCAGTCTCTAAGAAAGGCAGAAAGTCTCATAATTTAGCATTGCCAATTAACACTCAAGCAAATAATTAACAGAATGTCTTTTTCTCCTGGGTGCAATGAGCAGACTGTGACCTCTGACTGTGTCACCTCAGATCAGAGCTGCAGTCGAGTGTGCTTTCCTTACAGTATATACAGGAAGGTGCTTTTGGTTTTACGCTTTGGTAATTGTTGTACCTTCAAGAGGTTTCTAGGACCTCATGATAACAACCCAATTATTTGTTTTATGGTGCCCCTGAATGTAATTTTGCTCAATATCCAGTTAATGATACCTATTGGGCTTTCAGAAATTTTAAAAGAATTGGTTTCTCAATGTTAAAAAAAAATTGCCCCTGCAGCCAAACAGAACACTTCCAATTTGATGGTGTTATTTATGGCTATAAAGTGCATGATACCAGGGGGTATCGTGAGGGCTTACCTACTGCTGCTTATGCATATCATATCAATGTGATGTATCTTATCAGAAAATTCTTGACAGCAGTTCTGTTTATTCTTCCATTAAAAATTAGTTGCTGGCCTTTTACATATTTCTGTTGTTATTCTTAATAGAATTACTTGTACAAAAGCCACTGTAGAACATCAAAAAGAAGTTATAAGGCTATTGAGAGAAAATCTTAGACGAAATCAGCAGGCCCAAGATACTTCAAGTAAGTAGAAAATGCTGATATTTCCAGATCTTTTTCCATCTTACTTCTCAGTATACTTACACATTTTGAAGACTGCTACTATATATATGACAGTCAAGAATAAACCTGTTAATCACTAATTTATAAAGAACTATTTTTAAAATGAATTCATTGAGATCATATTTATCCTGTGATACCTCCTTAAGTTTCCTGTAATCTCAACTATTTATCCATTATAGATTCTTAAAAACTATGAATGTAACCTGTGCACTATCAGATCTTTACATATTAGTGAAGATACCTTCAGTAGTATACAAGAATGACTTACCTGTCAAGGTAGACATACCCTTCCCAATAAAACACAAGCATATCTTAATAGATTTTAACCATGTGCACTGTAAAAACATAGTCAGTATACAGTAAATATTATCCTACTTGTTGTTGGTACTGAAAATACAGACTTGATGCTTACTGGCAAACTCTTTGAAACTTATCTTAGATACAGTTTTCAAATCTAATCATCAAATTTCTGCATATACATTCCTCAAACTGTATCTTTTCCCATATTTCTGTCTCTTATGTTTCATTTGAAAAGAGAGAATGCTGAACAGTACTTGGGGCAGCTTTGTGTAGTGGGTCCAGCATCGAAATAACGTCACGAACAGTTCTCTAAGCTGACTGCCCTCACTTAACAGCCTGTGAAATCATGAGGAGAACGCCTGACCTTCTAGATTGGATATAGACTTGTAAGGATCAGGCTAAAAGTTGTGTGTGAAAGCACACTGAAAATTCTAAATGTCAGGCAAATGCAAGATGATGTTTGTGTGTATTATTGTCCACGCATTGTCTGGTGCTTGTTTAGTTTGAACTGCCCTAGTGTCCATTGCAGGATAATTGCAGCTCCTACCTGGAAAACTTCAAGGGGTAAAAATAGAACTTTTGTTGTTAGAGAAGGGTCAGGATGATTCCTTCTAATTTGTGACTTTCAGGTACGTGTTGTACCTGAATTCAGAATAATTCAAAAGGAAATGGACATTGAGTGTCTTCCCCACACTCATCTTGCCCCTCCCTTGTAAACAGTCAGTGACCCAGTGGATCATTCCACTTTCTAAGCACCTCACACTTTTATGCAATTTTACCTAAAATTTACAAAACAGTTCTTTACATTACTTGTACACATATGGTGTAAAATACTGGATAGTATATTCTTTAATAGCAGTCTAAGGTTTATTTAGTTAACAAATACGTGTTGAGTATTGGGAGCACATTGACTGCCTTGGGGTGGACCCCACACACGCTGTGTGGTGGAAGCAGCCCTCCAGGGGACCCCACTGGCGTCGAGAGTAGACAGTGAAGGGCAGCTCCGACTGCTGCCGTCACCGTGAGTGATCCTAGCAGGGGGTGGTGGTGGAGATAGTGGGTGGAGAGAAGCAGGGGTTCCGCAGATACTTAGAATCCATGATGGAATTGGCATAGGAGGTGAGGGAAGAGGAGGAAGTCAAGGGTGACGTTCAGGGAGATGGTGCTGAGATGTTTTGTTTTTTATAGTGATTTATTGAACTTACTAATGTTTCCTTTATTGTGAACTTTGGAGATAATTAAAATTATCACCTGTCTGTGTGTTTGCCTCCCACAGTGATATCAGAACATACTGATTCTCAGCCTTCAAGGAAACCCTTAACCTGTGGGGGTGGCAGCGGCATTGTACAAAGCACAAAAGCTCTTATTTTGAAAAGTGAATATATACGGCTAGAAAAGGAAATTTCTAAGTTAAAGCAGCAAAATGAACAGTTAACAAAGCAAAGGAATGAAATGTTAAGGTAAGATCTGCTTACCTGATACAGGAATTATGCTTATGGTGGTATGTGTGGGAGAGGATGATGCCTACACATGCATATATATTTTTTGCAGTGGGCAACCCCTCACACATATAGGGGAAGTAAATTTTAGAGCTCATGTAATGTGTCTTTTTGAAAAGGAATGAGAATATGGTAGCACCATTCCAGAGGTTTGCTATCCATCAACTGACCTTTTTTTTTTCCTGAGGAAGATTCGCCCTGAGCTAACATGCCAATCTTCCTCTATTTTTAGTATGTGGGCTGCCAGCACAGCATGGCCACTAACAGAGTGATGTGGGTCCACACTCGAGAACCAAACCCAGGCTGCCAAAGTGGAGTGCCCGGAACTTAACCACTAGGCCACAGGGCTGGCCCATCAACTGATTTTAGCTAAGCCTGTTTTTAACTAAGCCAAGAACCAAAAAGTAAACCAAGATCTTTGAGGGGAGCTTAAATATGCCACAAATATGCCCAAGTCAGTGAGGCTTTACTCAAAGGAGAATCCCTCAGGTCCATTATTGTAGCCCATTAACCTTTATAAACAGTTGTAAAAAATTTAATTAATTGGCTTCTACCAAAGATTAGAATCTTGTGCTAATCTTTACTAATGATGCAATAGAAGAAAAATAGGCATTAAATAAATATGCAAATAGCTACTGTTCTGTGTGAGGCTATTAAACAACAAAAAAAGCAAACAGGACATTATGAAAGGGTCCAACAGAGGGATCAGACCTTATCTAGATGTGGGGAGGGGCGGTGATCAAGAAACTAATATGTAAGAGTAGATCTGAAAATGAGTAGCAGTTAGGCTTGATGACAGTAGAGATGGCTAAGCCTTCTAGGCTGAGGGAACAGCATGTGCACAGGCTTTGAGTCAAAGAGGAAAGTGGAACAGAAAGACATGCAGTGTGGCCAGAGCATACAGAATGAGGCAGAGTAAGTGCAAGATGCGATGCCAGAGGCCACTGGTCCAGATTACACATTGCAGGTCATTCTGAGGCAGCTGGGGTGGTCTCCTAAATGTAACGGGAGGATTACCACCACTGGAGGATTTTAAGCTGGGGCCTAATGAGCTCATACGGCGTCTCTAGCTGCTAGAGCAGAATGGGGGGGAACCCAAAAGTGTGAGGTTGTATCAACACACTTGGCTGACTGATCAAAGAAAGGAGAGCAGGGCCTAGGATTGCTTCCCAGGCTTCTCTGAAGGAGTGAATAAATGCAGGCAGCATTTCCTGTGGGAAGCAACACTATAAGTAATCCAGAAAAGCACAGTGTAATATATCTTTTAAAATAACAAAGGTACATTAAAGATTCATCCATCCAGAAGACTAACTTATCAAATTATTGCCACAGAGTATCAGTAGATAAACCATGCTGGACGACATCACTGATTCATTTGAAACCTAATATCATACTTTTCAAGATTCTGTGATCACGGAGATTTAGTACAATTTTTCAATTTATATTGACCTCATTTCATTTTCTGAACTGTGGAAATAATCCAAACTTAGGAAGCATTAGGTTGAAATTAAAATGTAAATATGATAAAATGGTAAATTATATGTCACATATATTTTACCACAATTAAGAAAAAAAATTTTATGTAAATATGAATATATTTCTGGAATTGAGCAGTCTTACAGTCTCTTTTATTTTTCCCCACATTTAAGCAATAATCATCATCTTTCCAATGAGGTCAAAATGTGGAAGGAGAGAACTCTTAAAAGAGAAGCTCACAAAGAAGTGACTTGTGAGAATTCTCCAAAGTCTCCTAAAGCGACCGGACCAGCTTCTCAAGAGAGACAGCATACGCCTTCTCAATGCAAGGAACGGAATTTACAAGATCCTGTGCCAAAGGACTCACCGAAATCTTGGTTTTTTGATGGCCGATCAAAGTCTTTCCCAGCACCTCACCCAGTTCGCTATTTTGATAACTCAAGTCTAGGCCTCCGCCCAGGTGGGTAAATATACTGGTTACTTGGGGATCGGGGATAACGGTTGGAACTCATTTGTCCCCTGTGGCCCCAAAGGGCAAGTTTAGACAAGAGAAGATGTCATGGAGAAGCTGCACTGCAGAGATGTCATTTGCTGTCTCTGTGAGAAGTTTCTCCAAAGCACAGCACTGAAGTGAAATCACTTTTTACCCCGAGGGAAGTCTTATTCTGCCTCCTGAACCTTCAACTTTTCCCTCAGATAGACAAGCAGCTCTCGAGGACACAGAGAGACACCATCCTACAAACATAACTACTTTTACTGCAAAAGACCTTCTTATCAATTCAATGGGCCAGTATTTCCAGTAGCATTATATTCATTTTACACAAGCCAGATCATAGACTTATATCATTTACATATTCATTCAATGAACAGAAATTTTTGGTCTCCACCTATGTGTCACATATTGCACCCTGATGGTACATTGATAACCAAACCAGATATGGCCCCTGCCTTCCTGGAGTTCACAGTCTAGTGGGTATAGACGGTGATCAAGTAGTCAAAAAAGGTACAGTTCTAGAGTTCAAAAGCCTATGAGTTTTTAATAGGTTGTTTTAGGAACATAAGGAAGTCTTCCTTGAAGAAGGGGACTGAGATCTAACAGGTTAAGGTGAGTTAGCTTAACAAAGAGGGGAGGGGAAGGCGATTCAGGCAGAGGGAACAGGGTCGGCCCAGCTGGGAGAGACCGTAACCAGGGGAAGGGTTGGAAAACCACGTGTGGCCAGAGCGCAGTGCACACAGGTTCCTCTGGGTGAAGTCGGTGAAGCCAGAGAGAGAAGAGCCAGATGCGCAGGACTTTGTGGGTTGTGGAGAGGAATTTTTACTTCATCCTGGGAGCATGCTAGAGGAAGCCGTTGAAAGATGTTAAAGAACAGCAGGAGAACATAATGGGTTATCAATTTGAAAACATTACCTCAGCTGTAAGGTAAACTGTATATAAGCTGTATGTTGTGTTGCAACCAAACGTG
Organism: Equus asinus; assembly: GCF_041296235.1. Lineage (NCBI taxonomy): Eukaryota > Metazoa > Chordata > Mammalia > Perissodactyla > Equidae > Equus > Equus asinus. The sequence goes on from NW_027224823.1 coordinate 313,535, forward strand.
TTTTTTAATAAGATGACTTTTGCTTTCTATTTTTTTCTCAGAAGAACAAACTGCTGGAGCAGAGAGTGTGGATCCTCAGCCAGGCCCTTGGCACGCCTCCTCAGGACAAGCTGTGCCCGAGTGCAAGACTCAGTAAACTCTGCTGTCACTTTTCTAGGGGCCTAGTGTTCCTTATTTAGAAATGACTGTATTTGTTACTTTATTTTTCTATCCCTGGCAATGATGTCACAGTCCAACTTAATTTCAATTCAGTTTGCACTTTGCCATTAGAAATTGAGGCATTCCAGTCATTTAGAATGGTGATAGACTGCCTTCTTCCTGAATGTGATAATACTTTAGAAGTTGAATTGTTTTATTTATTTATATATTTTGTGAAGAATAAAGTTATTGAAGGAAATTTCCAGTCTTTCCGTGTATACATAAAATGTATACATTTTCATTAATCTCGTTATCCACATGTGACTTAGATAATACATAAATTAAAGCATCATTTAATTAACAAAATTCCTAAACCTGGGCTCCCCGCAACACATAAAGCATCTATGGATGGGCTTCACACAATCTGTAAAACCTCTGAAATTTTATCTTTTGTGTGTGGATTCAGTTTTCTAGGATACTAGGGTCCCTACTTTCTTATAACATACTCTCTGAGAGGTCTGTTACTCTATAAGAGGTTAAGAACTGTGGTTTTAGAGAGTATCTGATAGTACTTTTATATCATATGACTTTGAAAAACCATATAAAACAGCAAGTTGCATAAGGTTTAGAACAGAGTTAGTGATTTCAAGGCATTCTTGGCTCTTTGGTAAGAAGACTTATTCAAAGGGAGAGATTATTAATTATATCATAGCCATCACTGTTAAAGTCTATGAATTGGTTATTTCCCTTACCTTAACACACTGTCACAGGTTCACTAGGGTGAAGTGAAACTGTGCCTTCCTATAACGCTGTCCCTCAGGCCTGTCCCTTGGGAGTTTGGTTTCTCCTCTGCACCCAAACCAGACATGATTACAGAGCTGCAGGTTGATTCTCTACGATGTTCACTCCTCCACTGAATAAGAGTATTGCAAAGTAGTAGGTATGTTCACCTGGGTAATAAAACGACTTTAAGGCCATTAAAAATATAATCAGTCTTAAAAATAGATGATGACATAAAGAGATGGAAAGAGATTCCACGCACATGGATTGGAAGAATAAACACGGTTAAAATGTCCATACTACCCAAAGCAATCTACAGATGTAATGCAATCCCAATCAGAATCCCAATGACATTCTTCATGGAAACAGAACAGAGAATCCTAAAATTCATATGGGGCAACCAAAGACCCCAAATTGCTAAAGCAATCCTGAGAAAAAAGAACAAAGCTGGAGGTACCACCATCCCTGACTTCAAAGTGTACTACAAAGCCATAGTGATCAAAATGACATGGTACTGGTACAAAAACAGACACACAGATCAGTGGAACAGAACTGAAAGCCCAGAAGGAAAACCACACATCTATGGACAGCTAATCTTTGACAAAGGAGCTGGGAACATACAATGGAGAAAGGAAAGTATTTTCAACAAATGGTGTTGGGAAAACTGGACAGCCACATGCAAAAGAATGAAAGTAGACCATTATCTCATGCCATACACAAAAATAAAATGGATCAATGACTTGAAGATAAGTCCTGAAACCATAAAACTCCTAGAAGAAAATATAGGTAGTAGACTCACTGACATCAAACTTAAAAGGATCTTTTTGAATACCAGGTCTTCTCAGACAAGGGAAACAGAAGAAAAAAAGTGGGACTTCATCAGACTAAAGAGCTTCTGCAAGGCAAAAGAAACTAGGATCAAAACAAAAAGACAGCCCACCAAGTGGGAGAAAATATTTGCAAATCATATATCTGACAAGGAGTTAATCTCCATAATATATAAGGAATTCACACAACTGAACAACAAAAAGACAGCACAATCAAAAAATGAGCAGGGGATATGAACATTTTTCCAAAGAAGATATACAGATGGCCAAGAAACACATGAAAAGATGTTCAACATCACTAATCATCAGGGAAATGCAAATCAAAACTACACTAAGATACCACCTTACACCTGTTTAAATGGCTATAATCACTAAGACTAAAAATAACAAAAGTTGGAGAGGGTGTGGAGAAAAGGGAACCCTCATACACTGCTGGTGGGACTGCAAACTGGTATAGCCACTATGGAAAACAAGATGGAGGTTCCTCAGAAAACTAAAAATAGAAATACCATATCCAGTTATTCCATTACTGGGTATCTACCTAAACAACTTGCAATCAATAATCCAAAGAACATATGCACCCCTGTGTTGATAGCAGCACTATCCACAATAGCCAAGACCTGGAAGCAACCCAAGTGCCCATTGACCAATGATTGGATAAAGATGATGTGGTATATATACAATGGAATACTACTCAGCCATTAAAAGAAGACGGATCCATCCCATTTGCAACAACATGGAAGGACCTGGAGGGAATTATGCTTAGGGAAGTAAGACTGAAAAAGACAAACACCAGATGATTTCACTCACATGTGGAATATAAACAAACACATGGACAAAGAAAACAGTTCAGTGGTTACCAGGGGAAGGGGGGTGAGGGGTGGGCATAGGGGGTGAAGGAGAACACTTACGTGGTGACAGACAAGAAACAATGTACAACTGAAATTTCACAATGATGTCAACTCTTATGAACTCAATAGAAATTATATATATATATAAGATCAGTCTTCAGATATCCAGTCTAGTAGAATGTTGCTTAACTCTTGAATTTGGATATCTTTCATTCCTCAGATTTGGGAAGTTTTTGGCCATTATTTCCTCAAATAAATCTTTTGTCCCTTTCTCTTTCCTTCTGGAAGTTCCATGATGCATATATTGGTCCACTTGCTGATGTCCCATAAGTACCTTAGGCTCTCTTCACTTTTCTTTATTCTTTTTTCTTTTTTCTTCTCTAACTGAGTAATTTCATATGACCTGGTTTCAACTTATTGATTCTTCTGCTTGATCAAGTCTGCTATTGAACCCCTCTGTGAATTTTTCATTTTAGTTATTTGTATTCTTCAGCTCCAGAATTTCTGTTTGGTCCTTTTTTATAGTTTCCATCTCTTTAATATTCTCATTTTGTTTGTGCATCATTTTCCTGATTTCATTTAGCTGTCTATTGGTGTTCTCTTGTAGATCATTGAGCTTCCTTAAAACTATTATTTTCAAGTGTTTGTCAGGTATTCATAGGTCACCATTTCTTTGGAGTTGGTTTCTGGAGATTTAGTTTGTTTCTTTGATTGCATCGTGTTTCTCTGTTTCTTTGTGTGCCTTTTGATTTTTTTGCTGACTTTTATGCATTTGAAAAATAGCCACCTCTTCCAGTCTTTATGGGCTGCTTCATACAGGGGAAGACCTTCATCAGTCAGCCCAGTTATAGATTGTGGGCCCTCTGAAAGCTTTTGGGCAGATGTGACTCTCTAGGCTTGTGTGTGTGATTTGCCAATTAGAGAGGTTTGCCAGTTTCTTTTTCAGGAGCTCATAATCTCTTGCTCCCTCTAATATCTGTCTGTAGTACTGCAGCTTCTTTGGTGCTGCAGCAGGAAGCCACCCCACTCTCCTTTGTTCTCATTGGCCCCCAGGCATCCAAATTACGTCAGCTCCCATCAGCACCCCAAATCAGGTGAGATAGAAACCAGTCCCAATGGCAGCCCTCCAAAACGCTGGCACATAAGACACACGCTCTGTTCTCCTCCCTCCCTCCCTCCCGAGGATGAAGCTTCGAGTTGGGCACCTACTCCTGATGGTGCTGAGCCACGCTAGTCTCTGTCTGGTGCCAGACCATGCCAGTTCCATCAGCAGTTCGGGTCAAGTGAGACAGAAACCAGTCCTTCAGGCAGCTCTCCAAAAAGACGGAACTGTGAATGAATTTTCCTCTCTTTTCTTTCCCCTGCTCCTCACGATGGAGGAGCTGTAAGCAGGGGTGAGCTGTGCTGGCTTGGGGGAGAGGTGGTCGCAGGGAAAATGAAAGGGCTCTTCTGCCTAGTTTCAGGGTGGAAGTTGTTAGCTTTGCCCTTACCCAGGGGACTGCAACTTCTTACCTGGCTTCTGAAGTTCTCACAAAGATACTTTGGTCCATGTATTGCTGTTAAGACAGTGTCTCTGTCAGGGAAGAAGAGCTGGGACTTTGTATTCCTCCATCTTGCTGATGTCTCCCTCAGAATGTTGCTTAACTCTTATGACCTGAGTTTCAGTGTCATGATGAAAGATTGTGAAGGAACAATGATGAAAGTTAGCAATGGAAACTTGCGAGAATGTTAAAAAGCAGTAAGATGGTCAGACGACGCTAAAATCTGAAAAGTCAAGTCAGGACCAGAGAAGACAAAATACAGTATTGTTCATAGGAAACATTTTCTTGAGAGCCTAGCAGAATCATGTTCAGGAAACTTATTGAGAGCCTGCCATTCATACTCAAATATTTAACTACCTTCTACTGTGTGCTGATCACTGGTCTAGGCACCGAAAGGCACTGACTTTGTGGGACTCATGTAGCTGGAAAACAAATAACTCATACTTTTAATATGAGCTGATCACAATGTAAGGGTGAAAAAGATATGGTCCCTAACCTTAAACAAATTTAGTCCACTGACTATACAGAGGGGTAAGCAAATATCTGCAATACCATGTGACTTAGGCGGTCGTAGAGTAAGCATAATTGTTGAAGATCTGTGAATAAAGGGAGGCTGAAGACAGCTGCATCGAGAAAGAGGTACCTGAGTTGGCCTTGATTAGGGAACTCTCATATTCATAAAAAGTCTATTCCAAAATCCTCAAAAGTCAAAGGAAAGGTATTGGCGCTGGCCCCATGGCCAAGTGGTTAAGTTCGCATGTTCTGCTTTGGTGGCGTGGGGTTCACTGGTTCAGATCCTGAGTGTGGACCTACCACCGCTCATCAAGCCATGCTGTAGCAGTGTCTCACATAGAAGAGCTAAAATGACCTACAACTAGGATATACACCTATGTACTGGAGCTTTGGGGAGGAAAAAAAAAAAAGGAAGATTGGTAACATGTTAACTCAGGGCCAGTCTTCCTCACCAAAAAAAAAGCATAAAAAAAAAAGAAAGGAAAGATGTTGTTAGGAACACAAGGAGCACAGCTGCGTGTGATTACAGTCATTAGACCCAGTGTTAGAAGCTACAGTGGGGCAATGAGAGACAGTTTTACCAAAGACCTTATGTGAACACAAGCAGAAACTAGGGCAGGGTTTTAAAAAATCTTTAAGGGTAATTTTTACCATCCATTATAATTGAATTTCTAATAATCATTCACATTTTTAAGTACAAATGTAACAACTATTGTACATGCCAAGTCCTTCCTCCTCACAACATCCCTGAGGTAGGTGCTATGCCTACCTTCATTTTACAGATGTGAAACAGGTTTGGTCAGCTGGGTAACTTACTCACTTAGCTGGTGAGGGAAAGATGTGGGACTTACCTGCATCTTTCTGACTCCACAGTCTGTTCTTAACCACTGTGACTGTTACGGATACACTTAGCTCCAGGAACAAAAAACCTGAAAAGTGACTAAAGTTTATTTTTCTCACATAAGAAGTCCAGAGGAGTTACTTTAGGGATTTTGTCTTAAGCCTGTCTTCAAGGAACTAGGTTCCTTTTCTTCCCTATTGTCCTTAGTGTGTGCCTCTGACCTCAGACCAAGTCACAAAATGGCTGCTAGGTCCCAAGGCATCATATCCACGTTCCAGGACTGCCCCCCCCCAAAAAAGGAAGGAGCAAAAGCCAAAGGCCTTTCTATCCAAGAAGAAAGGCCTCCTCAGAAACTCCAGCCCACATTTCATTGGCCAACCCTAGCAGCAAAGGAAGCTGGCAATTTGAGAGTTTTGTTTTCAGCCCCTTGACACAAATAATCCACATCAATCTACAAATCAAAATTGGGGTGAATTTATTATGAGTCAGGTCTGAGGACTAGCCTGGGGCCTTCCTCCCCCAAGGAAGGAAGGGCACCAAAGAAGTGGGGTGTACCGAGTGGTTATACACAGTCTTGGAACAAAGAGCATCCATCATATATGGCAGGAATATCCCTTTTACAATTATCGTGAGATGCTTTGCTGGCCCAGCAGGTCAGAGGTCAGTAGGTCAGTGGTCACAAGGTGGGTGGTCACACAGTGAGCACAGCAGGTCCATAATTAATCCTTAGTTTAGGGAGAGATGCATATTAAAGGAAATGCCGATGTGGGGGGAAGCTACCTCCTTATCTTTAAGGGCATTGTTCTTGTCTTTGGGACATTGTAAGCGTTTAAAGCAGATGTACAATGCATGCTCAACAGACCTTTCTGGAAAAACAAGGTCAGGTCAAATTAGTTTCAAACCAAATGGCTTCCTCATATCCTCCAATATAGCCTACTGCTTGTCACTTATTTATCACCCTTACAGTGTAGGAGGCAGGGGAAAGTGAGTTGGGTGGGTGCTGAGTGAACCCACTTAAACAGCACGTGCACAAACAACCTACACACTCACTCTGCTCAGTTACCTGCCTGAGAAAGTTGGAGTTACGAAGCCTAGTGTAGAGGGCTCACGTGACCCAGTCCTTTCTTTTCCTTCTTGTGTCTCTGTTCTCTTCAGCCAGACTTGGCTTTTTGCTCTTACCCAGCATGTTCTTTCCTTGAAGCCTCCACACTCCCACTGAGGCTCAACCTGCTCCCTGACGCCACCGCCAGTGCAGTCAGGACGCCTGCATTCCGCCACTAAGCGTGTATTAGTGTTAGAAGAGACGGCGCGTCACAAGAGAACCACAACCATACCTTCAACGCGAGAGAACGTGTGCTGCCCTCTCAGCAATCATGTCAAGGGCCAGGAGAGAAGGCTCTAGTATCTTCAGTGACCTGGGCTCCTTCTGTTTCGCGGCTCTGCCGTCTTCCACATGCGACTTCTGCCTCATTCCATCTTGAACACCGCAGAACGGCACGTAGTAGACACAAACGACAGGGACTGAGAGGGGTCAAAGCCAAGGGAGTGGTTTCCAGTCCTGAGCATGCTGCGGGGGCTTTTTCCGCTTTTCACCGTTTACTCGGAGTTAGCAGTTCGACCTGAGCTCCACTAGACGGCAGCACGTACACACATTGAGTATACCAATGTGCGAATCCTTAAAAACTCAAGGAAACAGAACCAGCAAACTCGGAAGAAACCTGAACTACACATCCCAGCATTCATCATTAAGCGCCTGACTTGTCTGCACGAAGGTCGGTCTCCGTTTGCCGCTCGCGCAGTGACCTGGAGGACGCCATCCACCTGCTGCTACTCTAAAGTAAGATTTCCTGGTATTTTTTCAATGAAACTTTAAATGGACTGGGAAAAGGAAATGTTTAATTTTTATGTGTTGCTTTGCTCTGCACGTTACTTATTTCAGGAAATCTTAGCAGTTAGATCAGGATTAGGGTGCATTTGGAAGTCTGGTATCTTAAGTTTTTCAAAATAACCAAAGAAGAGAGGATTTTTCAGTGAACATTTTTCTTCCGGGTTCATGAAGACAGAATTCCCGAAAATGCTCTGCCTCTGATAACGAAAAATTAACACTTTGATTCCAGTGTTTACAGTAAGAAAGCCATCACGTTTGCTTTTCATGTTGGAATTTACCATTTCAGGCCATGTTTGCAACTCATTTTCCCAAAAACTCTGTTTTAGCGTGGCAGTGCAGTTGACCTAACAGTAAACCTTCGGCTCCAAACTCCGGGCCCAGAAAGGCGGGGAGGCCGCCCGGAGCCCGGCGCCCAGAGCCGCAGGGCGCACGGGCTCAAGTCACAGCGTTTGATCCGCACGCTCAGGACTGGGGGTGGGTAAAGGTTCCTGGAGTCTCTCATTCCTAAAGTACATATTGAAAATATCTCAACTCTCCCCAAGTTTAAAGTGAGTATGAACCTCTCGTGTAAGAAGGGGGAAAACCAGTGAAAATTTCGTTGCCTCAGAGTGGCTGGGCTTCTTGGTGGCTGGCGAGGTCGGCCGCGGTCGGAGCGCCTCGGGCAGCGGCGAGCTGGTCCCGGAGTCGGGCGCCGGCAGCTCGGGGCAGCGCTGGGAGCAGAGGGAGCGAGCGCCCGGGCAGGGGCGGGGACGGCGGGGCACCCCCTGGAACGCCCGCCTCCTGTCCGCGCGTGGACGCCGCGGGCCCCGGGCGGCCGAGGGCTGGACGGCAGGGGTCCGGGCGACACGAGGCCCGCTGGACCGGCTGGTGGGAGGCCCGGGTGCGACGCCGGCTGGGACGCGGGAAGGAGCGCGCGAGACCGGGCCACACCTCGGGCCTTCGCCCCGCGCCCCGCCTCCCCCGGCGCGCCCGCCCCCGCCTGCCTGACGCCCCCCGGCGCGCCCGCCCCCGCCTGCCCGACGCCCCCCCACCCCGCCCCGCCCCCCCCCGGGCGCGCCCGCCCCCGCCTGCCTGACGCCCCCCCGCCCCGCCCCCCTGGTGCGCCCGCCCCCGCCTGCCTGACACCCCCCGCCCCCGCTTGCCTGACGCCTGCCCGCGTGAGCGCCCCCGGCGGGCGGAGCCGCGCGTGGCTGAGGAGCACGGAGTGGGGCTCAGGAGGAAAGGGCTTAGGGGCCCAGGCCGGAGAAGCCGCCTGCGCCTTCTCGGGCGCGGTGTGTGTGCGCGCGTGCTGCTTGAGTGCGTTCGCTCAACGCCCTCCCAGCTCGTTTCCCTGCCTTTCCCATCCTGAGGGGGGAAGACGGCGCCCCCACATGCCGGCCCCCGCGGCTGCTAGGGCTGGCGGGTGAAACGTGGGCCGGGGTTCTGAGCAGGCCTTCCTTCTTGGGTAGAAAGACCTTTGGCTTTTGCTCCTTCCCTTGGTGTTTTTTGGGGCGGATGCAGATATGGTGCCTTGGGACATAGCAGCCATGTTGTGACTTGGCGCGAGGTCAGAGGCACACGTTGAGAACAGCAGGATGGGGGAGAGAGCCTGGCTCCTTGAAGACCACCTCATTTGATCATCGTTTGACTCCTCGCCACCCCGACCTCAGCGCTAGCCGTTCCGCGCGCCCTGCAGTCGGCACTGGTCAGACCTGATGCACGCCACCTTTCCCCCGGTCACAGTGTCTCAGTCCTGCCTGTCAGAAGTGACTGACTGTGGCTGTTAAAGCGTTAACTCCCGCCGGCTTAAGCTTGAGAAGAGGATCGGCAGCGTTATGGGGAGGCCTGCGTTTCGTCTGTCTCTCTCACCTGGACCAGGCCACATCAGTTTCCTCATCTGTAAAATGGGGGTATTGGACATGATTTGATTTTCCGGTTCTTTTGTTCAGTGACTTTCTGAGGCCGATGGTGAAATCTTTCCAAGGGACAAGGAAAAACCACAGATGAGAGCCAGCCCTGATGGCTTAGTGGTTAAAGTTTGGTGCACTCCACTTCAGCCTCCTGGTTCAATGTTAGCTTAGGGCGAATCTTCCCCTGCAAAAATAAGAATATAAATAAACAAACTAGAAATGATTGATGGTGCAAACCCAACGGAAGTTTACAGGACAGAAAGCAGGAAGGACATGCCCAGTGGCATAGCAGTGCGTGCGGGCACAGCGGGGAGGATGGGGAGGGGAGGACTCCACCCCTTCTGGATCAGCATTGGGTTCTCAAAAAACCGAAAGGTGGGTCAAGTCCAATGTCTGTCTCTTACTGAGTATCAGTTGAGTGGGCTGTGCCAAATGGTTTTGATGTACAAAGCTAGGTATCTAGAGTGGGCGCTCTTGGAGAATTCTCATGGTGGGAATATTTGTGCTGAGGTGCCATCTTCAGGTTCTTAAAGGAGTACATTGAACCATTCATTCTAGATGTTACTGCATAGGACCATGTCTACAGTGCATGCCATTAAATACACGTGTCTGTAGATTAAACCGCAGGTTCCGTTATGGGTCGACTTGATGGGAAGGTCATCGTCCTGACAGCTGCTGCTCAGGGGATCGGCCGGGCCACTGCCATAGTAAGTTACTATCTCTGTTTGCTTCCTGCCTTTGGAGGTGTTGAATCACGTGGACAGATCCCATGGCTGTTTAATTCTGCTCTACTTCTTTTTTTTATTGGCTTTTGTGCTTCTGTTGTCTTAAGTTACAAAAATAAAAGTTGCTACTCTTGATCCCAGGCAGATGAAGCAAGGCTTACCTCACATATTTATTATGTGACGTCTCATAACTTTTGACGCTGAGAATTTATTTCTTTGCCTCAGTTTCTCTGCACTGTAATAAATTTGTTACAGCGGGCCTAAAGGAGTACATAGCCCTCTGAAATCACCTCAGTTCAGACATAGGACTCCAGAGTTCTAAGACTATCAGGTTACCTTTACCTTGTAATTTATAGCAGCTTCTTGCACATTATAGTCCTCACTTGAGCTAATAATGCAGCTTAACTGTAACGGTAGGATTAGTTTGATATTTGTAAATACACTAGTATACTCTTAGGAGGAAAAGTGTTGAAATAACCCATTTTTCTCATTATTTTGGGTTTAGTCACCTGCTCAGAAATGGAATAAAGGCTGTCAAATCACAGAATAGTAGTATTTTGAGAGGTGTTAATAACAGAATCCTAGTTTTTTAAAAACACGATTGTATTTGATGTTACTAAAAGGGATAAAGTCAGATGACAAGCACAATGTATGTCATGTTGTACTAATTAATGATAAAAATAACAATGGGAAGGGCTAAGTGAGACTAGATAGTTTGAAATTCCACCCATGTATAAGGAAAACAATGAAAATAAGATAAAGGGAGAAAAGGCTAAAGGATTTTCTATTCATGAGAGCAGCTTAACCAAGTAAACAAAGGATTCATTTGTGTGTTGTCTTCCAGGCTTTTGCAAGAGAAGGTGCCCAAGTCATAGCCACAGATATCAATGAGTCCAAACTTCAAGAACTGGAAAAGTACCCGGGTAAGCAACTCAGCAGCTTGAACTTGGGATTCAGAGTCCATAAGGTATTATAAAAAACAGTACTCGTCTGCTGAAAGAAAATTACTTGGCTGGTCAGCTCCACCGGCCTTCTTCTTAGAGCCTGATTCTTTGATATCAAATCTATATTCTGTGAACCTACAGACAAAAATCTGTAAACTTAAATATATAAAAGTTGTATACTTAAAATTTTTTTTATCCAGCATGTTGAAGGATTTTGTACCTAATTACAAAGTTGTATGTGAAATTTAACAGTTGTTGCGTTAACTTTTAATGACAACTTTCACTTCTGTGCCCTACTCAGCACAGTGCTGTCCAGTAGGAAAATGATGTGAACCACGTGTGTGATTTAAATTTCCTGTGGCTACATTTAAAAAGTAAAAAGAAACAGATGAAAATTAATTTTAGTAATGTATTTTATTTAACTAAATATATCTAAAATACCATTTTAACATACTCAATATAAAAAAAATTTATGGAATATTTTACATTCTTTTTTCATACTAAATCTTTTAAATTCACGTGTGTTGTACACTTACAGCGCATTTCAGTTCTGACTAGCTGCATTTCAAGTGCTTAGTAGCCACATGTGCCTGGTGGCTACCATATTGGAGACAGCTCAGCCCTAAAGTCACATATGATCAGAAACCCTAAGAGAGTATGCAAATTATTTCGCTGTGTATCACCCCTTACTGCACCACACTGAACTCAACTCCAGCATCAAAGGACTTCAACTAGAGTTCCTCTGAAAGAAATCAGAACAGACAGCTCATTTGAAAGTTAATTCTTCCAGCAAAATAGAACAGGTTATATAATCAAATGCAAATTAGCACATTGAATTCATGAACGGAATTAGACTATGCTATTTTAATTATTGGATTGTTTATTTATTATTGGAAAATTATTTAATTTTAATAATAGGGAATTTTAACTCCAAGTCAGAAAAACGCTGTTGTACTGAAAAAGTATTGAAAAAGTACTAAGGGAAGAAAGTCCTCCCAAAACTTTCTCCCCTTTCTCTCCTTTTCTATGTTTATAATCTTTTCTTTCTATATCTATAAAAGAATAATAAACCATATTTTTTTTAAAAACATTAAAATAGTGACTTTCTTTTATTAGAGAATGTTTGGGGTTTTTTAGTAACTATTACAGTGTGTCTCTGAGATCCAATGCTGGATCTCTCATGTCTAGCTTTCAAGTGTTTCATCCCTTCTCCTGGCCCCTCATTTCTTCTCCTCGCAATTTAGTGCAGAAATAAGTGATTATACCCTTGACTGACAAAGTTGTTTCCAATAAATAATGGAATTGACATGAAGGTAAAGTGCACAAATGGAAGCAGTCTCCTGTCTCACTGCCCTGCCCTTCCCTACCCCTCACTCAGATAGGATTCAGTGTTCCTGGGGCAGTGACTCGCCTCTGGGGAAAGAGCAAGCCTGCGCTCTGTTATTACTGCTGGCTCACTGAGAAGCATCTAATATAGATCATTCATACTTCACTGTAAAGTCTTTTCTCAGAAAAGGCCTTTAGTATTCAATTTAGAGAGTGAAGAGAAAGGGAGGGAAAGAGAGGTGTGTTATTGGGAGTTCAGGATGGGGAGGATTTTAAGATTTTTATTAATGAGATTCTTAAGATTCTTAAGACCCTACCAATGGTCAACAATCCTATGAAGGCAAAATGGACAGATACTGTAATCTTTGTACTTCAAAGCAGCTACATCTACAAGACTAAACATTTTTTATGGGTATAAGTAAATAGTTTCCCTTGTTTTATGTTTCAGGTATTCAGACTCGAGTCCTGGATGTCACAAAAAAAAAAACAAATTGATGAGTTTGCCAATGAAATTGAGAGAGTTGACATTCTCTTTAATGTTGCTGGGTAATTCATAACTTTTTAATTTCATTCTCCTCACAGAAAGTTTTCTATGTCTTTTATTAAAAGAAATTTGATAATATGGCCAAATTATTCTTTGTGAACCCTAATATATTCCTTAGGAAATAAAGCTGGATTTTGGACAGAATTTTTGTTACAAGTAAGATTCAGCAAGTAAAACAGCCATAGAAGTTGACATGTGCTTGGGGCCTAAAGGCACTTAAGGATACTCAAGACAACTGCTACCAATCCAACGCTGTTGATCTACCTAAGGCTGGGGACAGGCTCACACCAGTGGACTTGTCACTGATGTTCCACTAAGACTTATAAAATAAAATTAAAAACTGTTTTCCAGGAGTGTCTTTAAGGCAAAGTATATCTGCCAAAAACTGAGTACTCAGTTTATTGAAATGCGAATGTTCCCCATTTGTTGGCACAACATTCTGGCAAGTTCTTTCTACCTCCCAAGCGCAGCATTTCTTATTAGGGCAATTAATCCCAGCAAAAGAAGTTTCACTCTGTTGCTTTATATACAGCACAAAGAGAATGGCTTAATTGAACTTGATAGAGTAGTACCAAACTTGCTGAACCATGCTTGAAGGATGAGAGACTGGAGCTGGAGCAGCCCCATGTGGAGCAGCTAGTGCTTGTGCTCACTCTCCCTTTTCAGGCATGACAGTAGAGATGAGGACAGTTGAGGCTTACGCAGGACTAAGTAGATAGAGTCTGATGTTCCACTTTTCTTGTGTGGTGTTAACGTTTATACTGTGGCATTGATAGAAAAATCCTAGAGCCTTCTTATGTATTTTTATGATTCTTCCTAATCATGTTTCAGTATGAAAAAAGTCTGTCTATTCATAGTTTATCATGTGTTACAATGTATGGAAATTAAAGCAACAATTTATGATTATCTATTTTATAAATAATCTGCTCATCTTTCATAGAAGAATATATTCAGAACCATGAAAAAATCAACTAGCAAAATTATTTTTTGAGCATCTATTAAATTTTCAGCAAAGTAAGGGATATAGAAATATAGCATGTGGTTCTTGCTGTCATTTGATTGAACTGGAAGTACAGTGGTACATGGGAATCACAACTGACAATATTTTATAAGTAATTACATAATTTTGGTCCAGGGGACAGTGAAATCAATTAGGACCCCATTGTTATAAAGCTTCCTTGAGGAAATGTGACTTGGAAAATAGCAAAGGCTATTTTGAGGGTTTTCTTTTGTTCTGCTTTGTTTACTCAGTATGTCAGAACTGTACAGTAGCGATATTACTTTGCTGCCCTGAGATGGTGAGATACTTGTTTTCCCTGCAACTTTGATTTCCCTTGAGAATGATAAGTTCTTGCCACCTGAGGGCACTGCTGCTCTTGAAATCAGAGTCCACTGGGGCAAGTGTCCTCAGTTGTTTGTAATGGCGTTGATATTTCCTGTGCATTTGGTATAGAGCTTCTTATGTTTGGGGGCTCCAGACACTTGCCGCCTTCTTTTAAAAGAAGGATCTTGTTTTCAAATAACAAATTTTTTACCTTAAGTTGTTGAGACACTTACTTACCTAATGTACCAAGTGATACTATGTTTGAATTGTTAAAAGTCTTGGTTAGGGAAGGGACAATGGTCTAAGTCAATAAATGAAAATAAAAATGAAAAGGAAGTGGAATAGAAATCGTTTTTAATGATAATTTTTCCCCATTGTTTAATTACTCTTCCAGTTTTGTTCATCATGGAACCATCCTGGACTGTGAGGAGAAAGACTGGGACTTCTCAATGAATCTTAACGTCCGCAGCATGTACCTGATGATCAAGGCCTTTCTTCCTAAAGTAAGGTGACCACCACCAGGATGACCACCACGTTAGTCTCCAGGTCTCCATCCTGGGCATCCAGAAAGAATCCTCACATGTGCTGAAGAGTAATGGTAGTTAACGTAATGACTAACATGTAGTGAACATAAATACCAAGGCATTTAGTATAAATTAATTCGTCTGACCTTCCAGTTCATCCATTCAAAGAATATTTATTAAGCACTTTCTACATGCCAGGCTCCATTCTAGGTGCAGAAGACAAATCAGAGAACTAAACAAAGTCCCTTCTGTCAGGGAACTTCCATTTTGGAGAGGTGAGACAGGATAATATGTAATCAAATAAACATATAACATGTGAGGTAGTTATAAGTACTATGAAGAGAAAAAAAGCTCAGTTATTAGAGAGGTCCCAGAGGGCCTCACTGATAAGGTGAGATTTTCATAGAGGCTGAATGGAGCAACGGAGCTAACCATTCAGGTGTTTGGGGAGAAGCTTCCAGGGAGAGGGACAGCAGGAGGCCTGTGGGACCAGAACAATCCGATGAGGTAGGTACTACTTTGTCCCATTCACTGTACAGAGAAAGAAACTAGGAGGTTAAGTAACTTGCCCAAATCACATAACTAGCAAGTGGTTAGAGCTAAGACTAGGCACACGCTCTCAGGATGGATGTACCCCACTGCTTTTCTGTACCTTGAGTACCCTCCTTACTCTCCTGTCTTTAGCTGAGCCACTGAAGTTCCAGAGAGGTGAGAGACAGCATGTGCTGAAGAGAGAGTATTCCTCCTGAGTCTGCCACCCTTGAATTCTCCAGCCTTCACACAGCTCATCAATGTTTTTCATTTTGTTATACAAATAAGCTTTAAGTACCTTTTGATACAAAGCACCACACCAGGTGCTCTAGGGGAGACAGGTGTAAATATGAAAAATGTTGACTTCAAATGAGCTTGTAAGCCAGCAGTGGCAGACAGCACGGGCTCAGACAATGGACGGGTTGACTGAGTACAGAACCAGCTCAGTTCAAGGTTGTAAATTAAATCCTAGTGAAATGCAGAAGAGCCATTCTTTCCATCCATCCCTGCTGGATGAGATGACTGGAGTACTGAATGCTGCCCTGTGCGGGGCAGGAGAAGAGCTTTTTAATGGCGCAGCAGGACTGATACTTTGCTCTGAACATTCAACCTAATGTCAAGAAGGATGCAGATGAATGCTAAAAGGAAAGTTAGAGAAATTGACTTAGTAACAAAGGAATTTGTTTTTAATCTATTTGTTTAGTGCCTAGAAGGGATCTTTGGGTGGGCCCACAGATTGTTGAACTAGCAAATTTTTTAAAAATATAAATTGCCTTTTTTACCTATCTGGAGGTGATGAAAATCTGTTATTTGGAACTTGGATGCATTTTTTGAAGGCTGGTCCTTAACACAGGATTTGGGGAGAAGCAAAGGCTGTGGTAAAAGGGGAGAGCGTCCGTCACAGCTGGTGAGACGTGTGAGACTCATTTGTAAAATGAGCTTGTTCGTGTCTGCAGTGCTTCACGAGTATCAGTGAGGAACGTAGGTGTGAGGCACAGTGGAGCTGAAATTTACACTTGTAAGTGTTAACTTTTAAAATATCGAACAATAACTTGCAAATTAGTGAGTTTGCCTGTGATTTAAAGCACCTTAACAATAATCCATATGAAACAATGACACTCGTTTGTAAAAAACGAAAAGAAAAAAATCCCCCAAAATATTAACCAGTGGGATGGGGAATCAAAAGGAGTCAGTGCCACTTGTTAAGGTGACCCTAACCAACCTGACCCCAAGGTCAGACTCTGGTGTCAAAAAACCTTCGGCACAGCCTGAGCTCTGCCCCTAATTCGCCAGGTGCCCTAGGAGATGGTACTTAGGCTCTCTCAGCATGTGTTTCTTCTATTTATTTATTTACTTTTTTTTTTTTCTAAGATTTTATTTTTACTTTTTCTCCTCAAAGCCCCCCGGTACATAGTTGTGTACTTTTAGTTGTGGGTCCTTCTAGTTGTGGCATGTGGGATGCCACCTCAGCGTGACTTGATGAGCAGTGCCATGTCCACACCCAGGATTCAAACCAGCAAAAGCCTGGGCCACCGAAGCGGAATGCGCAAACTTAACCACTCAACCGCAGGGCCAGCCCCATGTTTCTTCTGTTTAAAATGAGGGTGATAGATTACACAATCCCTTCCAGCAGTAATTGTCTAGGATCCTCTTGTGTTCGTTAACCATGACACACATATACCCAGTTAGAACTTTCCAGAGGAAGCCAGGATTTGGAGTCCAAGCAGATCTGCAAGGTCAGGTGGTCAAAATATAGGAACACTTGTAGGAAATTTCTGTTCATGGATAGACATTCCAAGACTGAAAGATCGGTCAAAAGGCAGAGGACAAATTGAAGATTCTGTAAGAGGTCAGTGCAGAATCCAAGGTCCACTAGAAAAGAAGATCCATTACGACAAGGATCTGGGGAGGGCTTGGATGTTTGGGGATTTTTCCTCCTTTGCTGTATTGTAGAAGAGTCCCTAGCACACGGAAGTGCTTAGCAAATGTTGGTTGAATGAGTAAGTGAATCTAGGTTATCAGTCCAGGTTGGGGTCAGGCATGGAATCACTGAAGACCCAAGGAGCCAAGGTCTGCCAAGTTTAGGAGCTGAGTTCTGGTTGATGGGGACAGAAGAGCTGAGTCAGAGTGGGACTGACTAGATACAGCTAGAGGAGATCTTTAGAGACCTTTGTAGCCCTGCCTGAGCTTCTGGAAGATCAGTCCTATGTGGCCTTACTATGTACAGACACTCCACTTTATGGGCCACAGAGGGCTGCTGCTTGGCAGGCAGAGGGAGCATCACACGGGACAGCAGGTTCTGAGCTGGGGGTAGGAAGGCAGCATGGAGGGAGGCAAGGACTTTGGGCTGGAGAATCAGCAGACAGGCCCAGCCGAATGTATGGTACCAGTGTTGGGGCAGCAGTAGCATCTCTAGGCGCGAAATTCTAGTTTGCCTGAGAGATTATTGCATTTCAGAAGATTGGAGACTGAACTCACTTAATAGCCCATTTTTATATATTAAGTTGGGCTGTATGTATTAAAAATGGATTATGTATGTTAATTATATTTCAATAAAACTGGAACAATAAAGTAAAATGGGTTATTTGCTAAAATGGATAAGAAAGAATAATTTTAAGGCTTAGTTTTCAACACCATTCTACTCTACTAATTTTCCTAGTGTTTTTTATGAGGACCCCATTTCATTATGATTCTCTTTATTTTATAGACACACAAGTTGAGTTAAATATATTCTCCCCTCCATCTTCCTTGACTTGGTGGGTCACCTCAGCCTCTCCCGGTGTCCTTCGCTGTCTCCAGCACCATGCCATAGGCTGGTTTCAGACTCTCTGCTTTTAGTATGATTGGTAGCTAAGTATCAAAACGGAAAGTAGGAAGATGACCATAAAGAGATGTATAATCTTGGCAGCCTCATCCCTGATCCATTCGATCATTCACCGTCTCCATTCCTGCCTCTGTCTGAAAGCTACTGGAGAAACTCACCCCAACGGAAGTGACTTTTTTCTCTAGACCCTTTACACTGCCTCTCAAGACTCTGCTCTTTTAGAAACTTCACTTGATTTTCATGATAGAGTATATCCTGGTTTTCCTTCCTCTGTTCTCTAGTTGATATTCTCCCTTTTCCTCCCGGCAGTTATTTGAACTCTTCCCCACTCTCTCGTGGCCACCATCTCCCCTTGTTCTCTATAGTCATCCTCCCAGCCTCTGACTTCCATGAAAAGTTAGTGCCCATTAGGCCCATTCTCTCAACCTCTTGCTTCTTCCTCCAAAACGTTTATGAGTACCCATGCCCTTGCATGTACATAATATTATCTTGAAAACATACGTATATGTTATAATTAATAAAGTGTAAGTTCATTGAAAACAAAACATTTTTTAAGTCATAGCAGCCTGTTTCATTATATATTCTTTTAGGTCTGGGGCAGGGCCCAGTAATCTGCACTTTAAACTAGCACCTCAGGAGATCTTAATTCATCAAAACGTATTGACCGCCTACTGTGCCCCTTGTCTAGGAGGACAACACAGCCCCAGACCCTCCTCTCTCAAAGTTCACAATTGAGTGGGGAAATCCTGCAGGACGTATTTTTAGGAAACACTGCCCTTGACAGGAGGCTGCCATCAGTGCATGTGGCCATGGACTGAGCTCTGCCTGCTGTGTCTGCTTTTACCACTCCTTTCCCGAACCACTACTGCAGCTTCCAGTCGTCTCCAGCATAGGCTGCCAGAGGAACCTGTAATCCCCGGATCTAGACATACCGCTCCTCCTCTGCACTAAGGCCTGCCTTATCTTCAGGGGAAATCCCAAATTCCTAAATTTAGTCCCTGTTGGCCTCTAAGGCCTCTTTCCTCCCAGGGCCTGCCTTCCAGCCAGACCCATCCCTTCCCCCCAGTTCCATAATAGAACCTTTATACCTATGGTTCTCATTCCTTAAAACACGCTTCTCTTTTGTTTTTCTGACTGTTACTCCACAAAAATGGGGTTCTCCTACCCAATGCACGTGGAAAAAAAAACAATTAATTACAGCATCAGATTTGGGGAAAGAAAAAAGCTTTATTGCTAGCTTGATCTGCAAAGAGACAGGAGGCGTATTCTCTCAGATCTGTCTCCCTGATCAAGGACTTGGGGCAAAATTTATGGGATGAAGGGCAGGGTGGTCTGAAGGGTGGAGACGGATACTTGGAGGTGAGAAATGAGGTGAGTGATGATCTGTGCAAGTGCAGTCAGCTCCATGGCTCTTCATAGGACGCATATTCACAGAATGGTGATGTTGGCATGATCTGAGGGTGGAGTTTTCAGCCCTTTGATGTCAAAAAGATTACTTAACAGGCATTTGCGCAGGCCCACTTGATGGAATGGTGGTCTTACCTGGCCTGAACTGGACAAGGGGGGACTCTCAGTTCCTGAAAACCCACTCTTATTACTCTGTTGGTAAGACGGGGTCAGTTGAACTGGTCCTGGAGGGCCCACGGTTACACTAATACTCTAGTTTTCAAAAATCGACCCACATATTTCCTCCTAGGAGCCCTCCTCTGAGTGTCCAACAGTGGATTGGCCCCTTCCTACCACCCACCACCTGTTCTCTGTGAAGGCCCATGCTGTCTCTGGATGCTGATTATGTCAGCCACCCAGTCAGACTGGCAGCTCTCCATAGGCAGGGACTGTGTCACTTATCTTTGAATCTCCTGGACCTACACAATACCCAGCCACTGTAGGTATTCATCAAATAATGTGTTCACTGGAGTAAGAGTTTTCTAACATCAGGAACACAGTAAATATGAACATTCATTTGCACTGGCTTAGAGTTCATCCTCGGTCTTGCTGATACTCTTGTGACAGGGAAGGTGGTAGTCCCCCTGGGAGATGTTCTTGCCAGTGAGAGTGTACTCTGCCATCAGTTCCCAGCAGTGATGAGGAGGTTGTTAAGACTGCTTAATAGTACTTCATGTTAACAGCTAATAAGATGGTTCTGCAAACCCAGAGTAAATGCAGATCTTTTAAAGAGGTAGTATTTTTAGCCTGCAGAGTGGCATTTTTTTTTTTATTATTTGTTTTATTTTGGCAGATGCTTGCTCACAAATCTGGCAATATTATCAACATGTCCTCTGTGGCTTCCAGCATCAAAGGTAAGTCTGTTTTCCTCTGGGGGTTGTGATGAACATACTCATAATCTTCACAAGCTAAGGGTTTTGGAAACAAGCATAGCAGATATGATAAAACTTACCCATAACTTCAAAACTGCTCTTTTAAAATTAGTATTAAGTTCCTTGTCTACCAGTCCTTTCACCTTACATGTGATCCAGTGACATTAAATGAAAGTTTGTTTTTTGTGCTCTCCCGTTTAGTTCTTCTAATGGATATGGCAGTGGAGATCAAAGTGGGAGAAGGAAACATTTATTCATTTGATTAATCAAAAATGTATTGAACACCTACTGTGTGCCCCTGCCCCCAGAGAGTTCACAGTCCAAAACGGGGAGCGGGGAGAGGCTCAGGCAAACACACGTCTTCCACCATGTGATAGTTCCACTAAAGCGGAACACGCGCACTTAACCACTGAGCCACCAGGCTGGCCCCAGCTATTTCATTTTAAACTTGAAAATCCATGTGTGCCAGACTGTGCCCTTATCTCCATCTTGCACTGCAATCCTGGCCCTTCAACTTGACTTCTCGTTTAGGGCCCAGATCAACTGTCTTTGTGAAGCACCCCCCCAAGCCCACAGGCAGAGTTACTTCCCGTATTGTCACAGCACTTCATACAAAGCTCTGTTACAAAAAAAAAACAAAAAAAGAAATAGCCACTGCTGAGAGAACATTCCTTCTCTTTGCGAGGATACACACATTAAGCCTGCATGAGAGAGAAATGCAAAGAAATGCCTAAGCTTCTTGGTCTTTTGTTTTGCTTTGCTTTACCCTAATTTTCTTTTCTTTTCTTTCTTTTTTTTTTTTTGAGGAAGATTAGCCCTCAGCTAACATCTGCCGCCAATCCTCCTCTTTTTGCTGAGGAAAGCTGGCCCTGAGCTAACATCCATGTCCATCTTCCTCTACTTTATATGTGGGACACCTGCCACAGCATGGCTTGATAAGCGGTGCTGTGTCCGCACCCGGGATCCAAACCGGCGAACCCCAGGCTGCCAAAGCAGAACGTGCAAACTTAACCACTGCGCCAGTTTTCTTTTTTTATCTTTTTTATTTTATTGAGGTCATAATAGTTTATAACACTGTGAAGTTTCAGTTGTGCATTATTATTTTTCAGTCACCATATGTTGCCCGCAGCCGCAAAGGGCAAGGAATGACAGGCACCGCCAAGGCTATTTGGTTGTTTCAGCAATCAAAGGTTTTGGATAAAGGGAAACAGAACAAGGAGTGGGCATAAGGGAGAACAACAAATCGGTACTTACAACATCCACACCACAATCAGCTGGGGAAGTCC
Source organism: Equus asinus (assembly GCF_041296235.1). Taxonomy (NCBI): domain Eukaryota; kingdom Metazoa; phylum Chordata; class Mammalia; order Perissodactyla; family Equidae; genus Equus; species Equus asinus. Next base: position 335,149 of record NW_027224823.1, read on the forward strand.
CAATAGTTTGTACGGCGGGTGGGAGTGCCGATTGTCCGGGTCTGAGGCAAGGTGTCCTTTCCTCAGTGAGACTCCCAATTGTTCTATGCCTGTGACTCCCTTTTACCCTAAGGTTTCTCTGGGTTCTGACTCAGGGTTTTAGACATTTGGATATTTTGAGTTATTTCTTCTTGTTCCCACAGATGGGGTGCTTCTATCTTTTTCGTTCCCATGGATAGGATGTTTCTAAAGTCCTGTCAGGTGCCCGTCAGGGTGGCCAGCCCAGACAAGGAACATGACACAGGACTCATTCTTTGTAACTTGTGCCTTAGAGTCAGGGCCGAAGTGGCCCTGAGCCCAGACACATTCCTTTGTGTAGGGCCCAGGCCCAGTATCCTTGGAAGGTGGGGAGGTCAATGAACTCTGTGCACCTTATAAATGGTGCCTCTTCACCCCTTGTGCCCACACCCTAACCCCCTTCCCCCTGGTAACCACTAAACTGTTTTCTTTGTCCATGTGTTAGTTTTTCTTCCACATATGAGTGAAATCATATGGTGTTTGTCTTTCTCTATCTGGCCTATTTTGCTTAGCATATTACCCTCCAGGTCCATCCATGTTGTGGTGAATGGGACAATTTTGTCTTTTTTATGGCTGAGTAGTATTCCGTTGTATATATACCACATCTTTATCCATTCATCAGTCGGTGGACTCTTGGGTTGCTTCCACATCTTGGCTATTGTGAATAATGCTGCAGTGAACATAGGGGTGCATATATCTTTACACATTCATGTTTTCATGATCTTTGGATAAATACTCAGTAGTGGAATAGGTGGGTGGTATGGTTATTTCTATTTTTAACTTTCTGAGGAATCTCCATACTGTTTTCCATGGTGGCTACACCAGTTTGCATTCCCACCAGCAGTGGATGAGGCTTCCCTTTTCTCCACATCCTCTGCAACATTTTTTGGTTTTTCTCTTGGTAATTATAGCCATTTTAACAGGTAAAAGGTGATATCTCATTGTATTTTTGATTTGCATTTCCCTAATAATTAGTGATGTTGAACATCTTTTCATGTGCCTGTTGGCCATCTATATATCTTCTTTGGAAAAATGTCTGTTCGTGTCCTCTGCCCATTTTTGGATCAGCTTGTTTGTTGTTGAGATGTATGAGTTCTTTGTCTATTTTGGAAATTAACACCTTGTTGGATTTATGATTTGCAAATATTTTCTCTCAGTTGGTGGGTTGTCTTTTTGTTTTGTTCCTGGTTTCCTTTGCCTTGCAGAAGCTCTTTAGTCCAATGAAGTCCCATTTGTTTATTTTTTTCTTTTGTTTCCCTTGTCCAAGTAAAAATGGTATTCGAAAAGATACTGCTAAGACTGATATCCAAGAGTGTACTGCTTATATTTTCTTCTGGGAGTTTTATGGTTTCACATCTTAGCTTCAAGTCTTTAATCTGTTTTGAGTTAATTTTTGTGTGTGGCAAAAGATAATGGTCTAACTTCATTCTTTTGCATATTTCTGTCCAGTTTTCCCAGCACCATTTATTGAAGAGACTTTCCGTTCTCCATTGTATGTTCTTGCCTCCTTTGTCGAAGATTAACTGTCCGTAGATGTGTGGGTTTATTTCTGGGCTTTCAGTGCTGTTCCATTGATCTGTGTGCTTGTTCTTGTACCAGTACCATGTTGTTTTGATTACTACAGCTTTGTAGTATATTTTGAAGTCAGGGATTGTGATGTGTCCAGCTTCATTCTTTTTTCTCAAGATTGTTTTGGCTATTCGGGGCCTTTTGTTGCCCCATGTAAATTTTAGGATTCTTTGTTCTATTTCCACATCATTGGGATTCTGATTGGGATTGCATTGAATCTGTAGGTTGCTTTAGGTAGTATGCAAGTTTTAACTATGTTTATTCTTCCAGTCCATGAGCCTGGAATATCTTTCCATTTCTTTATGTCATCATCAATTTCTTTCATTTAACGTCTTAAGGTTTTCATTGTGTAAGTCTTTCACCTCCTTGGTTAAATTTATTCCTAGATATTTTATTCTTTTTGTTGGGATTGTATATGGGATTGTATTCTTAAGTTCTCTTTCTGTTAGTTTGTTATTAGAGTATAGAAATGCAACTGACTTTTGTAAGCTGACTTTGTACCCTGCAACTTTGCTGTAGTTGTTGCTTGTTTCTAATAGTTTTCCTATGGATTCTTTAGGGTTTTATATATATAAAATCATATCATCTGAAAACAGCAAGAGTTTGACTTCTTCCTTGCCAATTTGGATTCCTTTTCTTTCTTTCTCTTGCCTAATTGCTCTGGCCAAAACCTCCAGGACTACGTGGAATAAGAGTGGTGAGAGTGGGCACCATTGTCTCGTTCCTGTTCTCAGAGGAATGTCTTTCAGTTTTTCCCCATTGAGTATGATGTTGGCTGTGGGTTTGTCATATATGGCCTTTATTATGTTGAGGTACTTTCCTTCACTACCCATTTTATTGAGAGTTTTTATCATAAATGGATGTTGGCTCTAGTTAAATGCTTTCTCTGCATCTCTTGAGATGATCATGTGGTTTTTATTCCTCATTTTGTTAATGTGTATCATATTGATTGATTTGCAGGTGTTGAACCATCCCTGCATCCCTGGAATAAATCCCACTTGATCATGTTGTATTATCCTTTTAATGTGATGCTGTATTTGGTTTACCAATGTTTTGTTGAGGATTCTTCGTCTATGTTCATCAGCAATATTGGCCTGTAATTTTCCTTCTTTGTGTTGTCTTTGTCTGGCTTTGGGATCAGGGTGATATTGGCCTCATAAAATGTGTTAGGAAGTATTTCATCATCTTCAATTTTTTGGAATAGTTTGAGAAGGATAGGTATTAAATCTTCTTTGAGTGTTTGGTAGAATTCTCCAGAGAAGCCATCTGGTCCTGGACTTTTATTTTTTGGAAGACTTTTGATTACTGTTTCAATCTCTTTACTTGTGATTGGTATATTCAGATTCTCTGTTTCTTCTTGGTTCAGTTTGGGAGGTTGTATGAGTCTAAGAATTTATCCATTTCTTCCAGATTGTCCAATTTGTTGGCATATGGTTTTTCATAGTATTCTCTTATAATTCTTTGTATTTCTGTGGTATCCATTGTAATTTCTCCTCTTTCACTTCTAATTTTATTTGAGCCTTCTCTCTTTTTTTTAAATTAGTGAGTCTGGCCAAGGGTTTGTCAATTTTGTTTTTCTTCTCAAAGAACTAGGTCTTAGTTTCATTGATCCTGTCTACTGTTTTTTTGGTTTCAATTCATTTATTTCTGCTCTAATTTTTATTATTTCCCTCCTTTTGCTGACTTTGGGCCTTTTTTGTTCTTCTTTTTCTAATTCTGTTAGGCGTAATTTGATTGCTTATTTGAGATTTTTCTTATTGGTTAAGGTGGGCCTATATTGCCATGAATTTCCCTCTCAGGACCACTTTTGCTGCATTCCATGTGAGTTGGTATCGTGTATTTTCATTTTTATTTGTCTCCAGTTGTTTTTTGATTTCTCCTTTAATTTCTTCAATGATCCATTGGTTGCTCAGTAGGTTGTTGTTTAGTCTCTGCATGTTTATCTCTTTCCCAGCTTTTTTCTTGTAGTTGATTTCTAGTTTTATAGTATTATGGTTGGAAAAGATGCTTGATATGATTTCGATCTTCTTAAATTTATTGAGGCTTGCCTTATTTCCCAACATGTGGTCCTTCTTTGAGAATGTTCCACGTGCACCTGAGAAGAATGTGTATTCTGCTGGCTTTTGGGTGGAGTGTTCTATATATATCTATTAAGTCTGTCTGGTCTGTAATTCATTTAGTTCCACTATTTCCTTGTTGAGCTTCTCTCTGGATGGTCTATCCATTGATGAAAGTGGGGTGTTAACATCACCTGCTATTACTGTGTTGCTGTTAATGTCTCCTTTTAGGTCAGTTAATAGGTGCTTTATGTACTTTGGTGCTCCTGGGTTACATACACATATGTGTTAAATCCTTTTGGTGGAGTGTCCCTTTTGTTGTTATATACTGCCCTTCTTTGTCTCCCATTGCCTTTTTTTTTTTTTTGGGTGAGGAAGATTGGCCCTGAGCTAATGTCCATGCCAGTCTTCCTCTTTTGTATATGGGATGCCACCATATCATGGCTTGATGGGCAATGTGTAGGTCCACGCCCAAGATCTGAACCCATGAACCCTAGGCCTCCAAATCAGAGCACGTGAACTTAACCACTACATTACCAGGCTGGCCCCATCTCATTGTCTTTTTTATCTTGAAGTCTACTTTGTCTGCTGTAAATATGGCAACACCTGCTTTCTTTTGTTTGCCATTGGTTTGGAGTATTGTCTTCCATCCTTTTACTCTAAGCTTGTTTGTCTTTAGAACTGAGACGTGTTTCCTGGAGGCAGCATATTGTTGGGTCTTGTTTTCTAATTCATCCAGCTATTCTATGTCTTTTGATTGGGGAATTTAATCCATTTGCATTTAGAGTGATTACTGATATATGAGGGCTTAATGCTGCCATTTTATCACTTGTTTCCCAGTTGTTCTGTATTTCCCTTTTTCTTATCCCGTGTATTTCAGACGGATGATTCAGTTTGGTGGCTCTCTATGATGGTTTTCTCAGTTTTCTGCTTATTTATCATTTGTGTCTCAGTTGTGATTTTTTTAGTGGTTAACCTGCACTTTGTGTACAAGATCTCATAGATGAGATAGTCCATTTCTGATAGACTCTTATCTCTTTTGACTAAGCAGTTTCCATCCCTTTCCCCTTCGCCTTCTGCATTATTGTTGTCACAACTTGTTCCATTTTGTGTTGTGAGTTTGTGGTTAAAATGATGAGACTATATTTATTCTTGATATTTTCCTTCCCTTCATCTTTAATGTTATGCTAATCTGTTCTGATAAAGAGTTGCAATTTTCTGATTTTGTCTGCCTGTTTATCTCCTTGCTGAAGGCTGTGTAAACCCTTTCTTCTTCTTTTCAGGTATGAAGGCCTTCTTGATCAAATCTTGTAGGGGGCCTTGTGGCAATGAACTCCCTGAGCTTTTGTTTATCTGGGAAAGATTTTATTGCTCCATGATATCTGAAGGATATGTTTGCTGGATAGAGTATTCTTGGCTTAGAGTTTTTGTCTTTCAGAATTTTTAATATATCATTCCAGTCTCTCCTAGCCTGTAAGGTTTCTGCTGAGAAATCCAATTAAAGCCTGGTGGGGTTTCCTTTGTAGGTGATTTTCTTCTGCTTTACTGTCCTTAGTATTTTTTCCGTGCCATTAAGTTTTGCCAGTTTTACTAATCCATGCCTTGGAGAAAGTCTTTTTACATTGATGCAATTAGGAGTTCTCTTAGCTTCTTTTACTTCTAATTCCAGCTCTTTCCCCAGGGTTGGGAAGTTTTCAGCTATTATTTCTTTGAACAAGTTTTGTGCTCCATTCTCCTTCTCTTCTCCCTCTGGAATACCTGTATTTCTGTTCACTAAATTGCTAATTTTATCCTCCGTAATATCAGCTCTGTCATTCAAGGTCTCCAAATTTTTCTTTATCTCATTTATTGTGTTTTCATCTCCAACATTTCTGATCGTTTTTTTCTTTATAGTTTCAATCTCTTTTGTGAAGAATTCTCTCCGTTCATTAATTTTGTTCCTGATTTCATTGAACGGTCTTTCTGAGTTCTCATAACTTATTGAGTATTTTATGATGGCCATTTTGAATTCTCTGTCATTTAGATTGTAGACTTCTGTGCCTTCAGGATTGCTTTCTGAGTATTTGTCTTTTTCCTTCTGGTCAGGAGTATTAATATACTTCATACCATTCAATGGGGTGGATTTGTGCATTTGCATACTGATAGTATCTGGTCATACATTCCACCTGCCACCACTGGAGAGGGGGCAGCACCTGTGTAATCTGAGCCCACCGTGATCCCTGTCAGCCCTGCTTGTCCGAGCCTGGGCCACTTGTTGGGACTGCAGAGGCCCTGTGGGCTCTCCCACCAGACAAGAAAGCGATTATGCAGGAGCTCAGGGCTGCTGCCTGCTCCCACAGTCCCACTGAGTTGCAGTCCACCCCTTGGGGCTGCAGTGGTACTATGGGCATTCAAGGCAGCTGGGAATTTGTTTGCCTGGGTGCACAGCTCCACTGCCATCTGCTCCTAGGTCACACCAGCCATTAGTGCTTTGTGGGCAGGGCCTCCCCACTGGGTCTGAGCCTAGCCATTCCCTGGGACTGCAGTGGCTCTGGGCTCTCCCACCAGACGAGAAAGCGATCGTGCGGGGGCTCAGGGCTGCCATCACCTGTTCCTGTGGTCACGCCGAGGCACGCTCCCACCCTTGGGGCTGCAGCAGTACTATGGGCCTCCAGCTGGGAGAGCAGCTGCATGCGTGTACAGGTCTGCTGGGGGACCAGAAGAGTACTCACCTATCTCCACCACCTCTCCAGGGGTAGTCCATCCCCCTTCAAATGTATAGCTGCGCAGGTCTCTCAGGCATCCTGAGGTGCTGTGTGGGTATCTTCTGCTGATCAATGAATGACCATTTAGTTGTAGTTCGAAGAGGGAGAGACAAAGGGAACAGCTCACTCCACCATGATGCCGATGTCACTCCTAATTTTCTTTTGGAATCTGCCTAAGGTTTCTCCCAGCTGATGATGAAAAACTAAAACCACTTGTCATTTAAGTGCAGCATCTCAACACCTGAGTCTCAGTTGAGTTGTGCCGATAATGATACTATTTTCCTAAATTCAGAAACTCACCCTATTAAGGGAGAAAACCTGATATCAATTTTTAAAAAACAGTGGGGTGAGAGGAAGCATGACACTGGTTACTGGGGACACTAATTTGTGTTCCCTTTCTAGAGGAGACTGTGTTTTTCATTCCTTCACTTGTCGAACCTTCTCTTCATCCTCAGGAGTTGTGAACAGATGTGTCTACAGCACAACCAAGGCAGCCGTGATTGGCCTCACAAAGTCCGTGGCTGCAGACTTCATCCAGCAGGGGATCAGGTGCAACTGTGTGTGTCCAGGTGAGTTAGGCTCCACAGGGCTATGAAATTGTCCTTTGTGACATCCCACTTGCCACTGTGAGAGAGATCTCCATAAGCTTGTTTACTACCTGTTACTGTGGCCTGTCATTGGGACAAGTTCAAAAGGGAAAGAGTCCCATCCTGTTAAGGTAACAGTCTAACAGTCAGTTGGGAGAGAGATCCTAAGTCATCAGGAATAAGCCACTGAGGCAAACAGTTTACATGCTGCTCATGCACGTGGCGGCAATTCTAAACCACTGGGTTAAGAGACATGAGTCACCAGGGCTTACTGTTTTGGAAGCAGACCAGGGATGACTGTGTCGGGGGGAAGATGAAAAGTAGCCCATGCTCACAGGACAGCGGAAGAAAGTAAGAGGAGCCTCCCAGAACACAGGGGCTCTGCCGTGGAAATCACCTGGGTTGGCCCAGGGATAAAAAGGAGGGATTAATACCTTCCTTGATGCTATACAAAGTGAGTCAGCAAACTATGGCCTGCAGGCCAAATCCAGCCCACCGCCTATTTTGTAAATATAGTTTTATTGGAACACATCCACACCCAGTTTGCTTCTTGTATTGGCAATGACTGCTTTCATCCTACAACAGCAGAGTTGAAAACAAATGGTTCTTAACACCAAGAATATTTACTGTTTGGCTCTTCACCCAAATGTGCTGACCGCTCATAAAAGAAAGGAGAAAAGCAGAACTTATTAGTAGCAAGGACATTCAATGTGTCCAAACTAAAGCATTCAATAACCTATTTCTTAGGAATGACTTCTCATTTTCTTAATATCTGTAGGTGTGTCTATTAATTAGATATGCCCTTTCACCTGGTTCCACTGACCAACATGAATATAGGCTACCTAAGAAGAATTACTAACTTCCTCTCTGGAAAGAAATGAAATGAACATCCAGGATCCAGGTTTTTCTCAGTAGTTCACAGCTGGTGTGGGGATTGAGGAGGGGAAGCATTGCAGTTCCCTGTGGGACCTTTCACGACCTGGAGGGTATGCTAGGATCTGGGGGGGAGTTGACGGGGAATAGGCTGGACAGCCCCACAGGAGATTCTGATGTAATCCAGCCTGGTCTCCCCTCAGGTTGAAAACCACTGATTTATTAAAGAGGGAAGACGACTATATACCTTTTGTTGACACAGAATAACCAATAACCATTTTATAGATAAGAAAGATAAGGTGCGTTTTACTTGAATCAGGCAGTCTCTACAAAGGAAGAAAGCGTTCCAGAGAGGCATGGTTTTCAGTACAGTTTTATACCTTTTTAGAACACAGAACATCCATAAAACACACCCAGGATACATATTCATCAAAGTTTCAGAGAGATACTCAGTTGCAAATTAGCAAGCAGGTCAACATGACCCTGATGTCAGGAAGGGGAACTTATCTTTAAAGAGTTCTGATACTGGTGGGCACAGGAGGGGAAGTGTGCATCCTTATCTTCAAAGAGTGCCTTCTTTTACTTTGAGATAATGCATAATGCCCTCTTTAATGGTTAAGGCAGATGTTTGATAGGCTATAAGTCAGGTGTCTTTAGTTCAAGCCAAATCAGTTTTAAACCAAAATAGCTACCCCATATACCTCAATATGTGAAAATTTCTTGTCACTTTCAAGCTACAGCATTCCCCTTATGGAGGTGTTGTGTATAATTTTTCTTGGACTAAAAAGGTAAACATCGGTAACACTAAGAAACAGGAGGATACAGAAGAGACAGTTTCACTTGGTTTTAACATACAAACTGGTGATACCTGAGCCTAGCTGTTCTTGGTACCATTTACCCGGTGGAATAAATGGCAAAATGATTTGGAAAATGTGATTGTTTTAGCAGCTAGCCTTTTCAGAAGATTGGAAAATATGTTATCAAATTCTCTGGGACAAGGAACTAGCTGTGACTCACTGACCCAGTCCCAGAAGGAAACATGATGGGGAATGAGTGTGTGTGGGATGGTGCTGATGGCTGTAGAGTCACAGCTGGTCAGCACGACTTGGGTAGACAGTAGCATGGTGTGTCAGCCTGTGCCATGGACACAGCAGAGTCAGGTGACAGTGGAATGAAGCAGAAGGCATAGGCTTGATCCACAGCTCTCATTTAATGGCCATTCATACTGGCCACATGTAAGATGTGACGCTCATTTTCCTCAGTGGGAGGAAGCTGTAGAAGCTGTAAGGATTTTGAGGAGAGTGTTAGAGAAGCTCAAGGCATCTTGAGCACACTGCTGGTGAAATTTTGGACTTTAAGGAGGCTGTTGATGAGAGAAGTAAGCAAAATGTTGTCTGAGGGGCTGGCCCCGTGGCCGAGTGGTTAAGTTCGCGAGCTCCGCTGCAGGCGGCCCAGTGTTTCGTTGGTTCGAATCCTGGGCACGGACATGGCACTGCTCATCAGACCACGCTGAGGCAGCGTCCCACATACCACAACTAGAAGGACCCACAACGAAGAATATACAACTATGTACCGGGGGGCTTTGGGGAGAAAAAGGAAAAAAATAAAATCTTTAAAAAAAAAAATGTTGTCTGAAACTGGATACAAGGGGGTCTTTGTTATGTGGTTTCAGAAATTTTATCAGCACTATTGGCTGCAGTGACATGGAAGGTATAAAATGTTTCTAATGAACCAGGCAATGTAGCGAAGGCAATTTCCTCCCAGAGTGGGGAGAGTGCCGCCCCTCCGAGTAAAATGTGAGAGGAGAAAGAAGCTAAAGAAAGGGTTCTTAGACAGAAAAGTGTCAGAAAGTGCAAATTTTGAAGCTTCCCAGCCTCTCCAGAGAAATGGCAAATGGTCATAAAATTAAGGAATTATTTCTGAGCAGACCTCAAATCTGCAGTGCTGTGAGGAGCCCGCTCTAAAGATGGACCTGAAGGATGACTGCAGATCATTTTCCGTGACCGTAGGAAGACCGTGTGGCCTCCTGGAGTACTGTCAGTCAGAAAGAGGCTTCCTGAGAATTTACAGGTTACATACGTTAACAAAAAAAGTCTGGGGAACTTGCTCTGTAGGAAGGTGAACTAAGTGGGGTTGTAAAAATTTTAGTGTCATTCTTATTTTTCTTTTTTTAAGTAAAATATTGTAAATTATATTTTTCAATGAAAAACATGAAACAATGTTAAAATAGGAATTTGAAGCCAATGAAAACTGGCAAGATAATGAGGAAAATTTAGAACCAAGGACTGTGACAAGCATGGAGCTGTCCCTGAGGATTCAGAGTGAACGTGACAGCAAAGAATGGTTTTGAGATCATTGAGACAATGTGGGTCCTTGTACTGGTAAAGAATTGTGTGATATTACCTAGCCCTCAGGGTTGTTGTGAGGATTACTGAGATAATACCTGTAAAACTGCATACAGTCCATAAAGTATCATGTCAGTGTAATGCGACTAAAATGCTGGTGTTTCACTCAGAGTCCCTGCCTAGTGTCATAGTGAATTGTAGTCTGTGCTTTTAAAAATCATGGAAATGCTGTTAAAGAAGTTATAAGCCTATGAAATAAAAGGGCAGGCAGAAGAGGTGAAATTGCTGTTCCAAGTTATGGACAGGATTTCTCTGGTACCTGTATCCTACGGAAAGGAAGTTTAAAGTTGAGTTGCCAATTTCTTTTTCAGTCTAAGTAAGTAACCAAGCTGAATGTCACCCTTTGATTTAGGAACCGTTGATACCCCATCTCTGCAAGAAAGAATACAAGCCAGACCAAACCCTGAAGAGGTATGTCTCCTATTTTAAATGTGTTTAAATCTTTTAGTTAAAAAAAATGCCCTCTTCCTTACGCAGAGTAGACAAATGCATAGAGACAGAAAGTAGAAGGGTAGTAGCCGGGCCTGGGGGAGGGGCCTGGGGAGTTAGTGTTTAGTAGGCATAGAGTTTCAGCTTTGCAAGATGAAGAGACTTCTGGAGATTGGTTGCACAACAGTGTGAATGCACTTCATGCTACTGAACTGTACACTTAAAAATGGTTAAGATGATAAATTTTATATTATGTATATTTCACCACATTTTCAGAAAAATTTAAAAACCCTCTACTTTAAGATTAACTTCCTGATCTGTCACAGTGTCTGTAGGTTTTAGTATAACACAAATAGTTTGAGCAGCGTAGGAGTCACCATAGTCCTGCGTGGCCCACAGTTAATAATATTAATGATACTCTCATGTATCATGCGTGAATAATCGAGGCAGCAGGCCAGTGGCCTCTGTAGATCTCTCTTGCTTTGCCTCCTGAAGGAGCTGCCAGTGAGTTCATACTTTAGCTCACACCACTGATGTCTGGTGTGGTGTCTGGTCACAGGCACGGAGCGACTTCCTGAAGAGACAGAGGACGGGAAGATTTGCAACCGCAGAAGAAATAGCCCTGCTCTGCGTGTACCTGGCTTCTGATGAAGTAAGCGCTATTCTTCCCAGGGAGGTCATTATTCTCAATCACATTGGCCCGCTATTTTTGCTCATCAAGTAATGTCATTTTACAGAGTTACAGCATATGATCGTTAAGTTGCTGCATTTACGAGGTAGGGATAAGTTCTGATTTAATTTGCTCAAAGAAAGACCACTTTGATCTGAGCCACTAACTCTTCCTCATTCAAGTTTATATGTCACCAAATCTTGTAGCAAATAAAATGGAGGATGGAAAAAAATTAAATCACTCAATTTTATGAGAAACAGTTACTTTCAAAAATTACAGTTGGGGAAGCCTTGATTAAGTGTAAATCAAACGAACCTCCAAAATCATGAGAGCTTCAGGTGAAATGGGGAGAGAGTTAACCAGATATAATTGTGTCCAGGAGACACAGAATTGGCATCTGGTGTTCTTAGTTTTACTGGAAACTTATTTAGAAGAATCCCACTGACTCTTTTCCTATGAATTTTTACTGTTTGTCATCATATATGGAAATTCCTAATTCTGTCTCTTTCCACTTTGCATCTATTTAGTAACCAGTTTCTTCCTTTTTTTTTTTTTTTGAGGAAGATTAGCCCTGAGCTAACTACTGCCAGTCCTTCTGTTTTTTGCTGAGGAAGCCTGGCCCTGAGCTAACATCCGTGCCCATCTTCCTCTACTTTATATATGTGGGACACCTGCCACAGCATGGCATGCCAAGCGGTACCATGTCCACACCCAGGATTCAAACCAGCGAATCCCGGGCCACTGAGAAGCGGAATGTGCGAACTTAACCACTGCGCCACTGGGCCAGCCCCCCAGTTTCTTCCTTAATGGCTATTGTATATTTTTAAATGGCTTACAACTGTGAAGGCAGAAACTACATTTATAAGGAATAGAGCACAAGAATATCCCCCTATGTTATGTCTTGAAATGTTACATGCCCTGGAAACTAACGTGTGAGCAGAAAGAAGGAAAAGGGAGCAGGCAGGAGAGAGGTGTGTCACTGGCCACTTAGCTCCTCTTTACAGTGATTTGGTGCACATGAGGTGGTTGATGAATGTGGCAGATAGAAGGGTTGAAATGTTTTAGTGACAGAGCAGTTACTACTTGTCAGAACTATTACAACAGCTGTTAATTAATAGCTGGGGAAATTGCTAGGCATTTGATTAATGGAGCATACATTGGCTTTTGTGATTTCTCTGAATCTATATCTTCAGAAGAGCTCACTTGATTTTGAGGTACTGCTGATAAGCTAAATTGTCCTTGTTTAGCCAGAACTTAAGTTACCAAATATTTAGAAATGTTCTGGCTTGAAATGTGCAACAAAAGGACCATTGGCCTTTTAGAGGAGACCAGAGGAGTCCATATATAAAACAGAGAACTTGCCTTTTTAAAAAAACTTGAGGGAATTGGGGTTGTTTCTTGATAAACTGATTTATCTGCTTTATATGATCCGTTTTCATATATTGAACTTGGGGCCAGCCTGGTGGCGCAGCAGTTAAGTTTGCAGTCTGCACTTTGGTGGCTAGGGGTTCACTGGTTTGGATCCCAGGTGTGGACCTATGCACCGCTTGTCAAGCCATGCTATGGCAGGCATCCCATATATAAAGTAGAAGAAGATGGGCATGGATGTTAGCTCAGGGCCAGTCTTCCTCAGCAAAAAAAAAAAAAAAAAAAAGAGGACGATTGGCAGTAGATCTTAGCACAGGGCTACTCTTCCTAAAAAAAAAAAATTTCTGTTCTTCTATTATGATGTCTTTCCTTCTTGCCTCTTCCATTGTCTCAGGCTTTAGATGAGTTTAAAACTAAGAACACAAATTAGAGTCTTTATTATCCATGTTTAAGTTAAAAGACTGTTAAACCTCTACCACAAGGATCACTTCACCTTGAATTATTTAGAAAATGAAAAATTCTGTGGGGAAAAAACAGTAATATTTTTAACTCCTTTAGTTTTACACAGATTTAGATGTCTGAAGTTAGTATAGAATATTTTTTTGTAGTTCAATAGATAATTATTAGTATTCACATAAATTTTAAAAACACATTTAGCATGCTCCAGTTCGTGGAATTACCTGTGTATGTTGACCAACTAAATATACACCATCTTTTAAAACAATTCTATTTGTAAATTGACACCACCACTTTATGACTGACACACTTGATTATGTTCAAAAGTTTATTAGTGGCATAAAACTCAGCTAGTTTAGAATAGTTCTGAGTCTCAAAATTAAAGTGTACTATTTTAGCCTCGACTTTATCCTAATTTGGAGAATGGGTATATATCACCAAACTGCTTAATTTTCTGATTCTGAGACCAAATACCTAATAGCCCCTGCGTAGAATGTGATACATGCTCAAACACCAGCTAGAGGCCACTTAGCTCTGGATCACAAGAACACTCAGAAGTTTTAAATCACCCGAAACTTAATTCTAATTTTCCTAAATTCTGTTTGTTAAGTGAAGTTTCCTGTTACCAGGAGAGTAAATTGTTTAGTTATCTCAGTCATACAAAAATTGAAGAAACACAACCTGTGTTAAACCTGGCTAATTGTTGGGTCTCCTTGTGTTTATCACTACAGTCTGCCTACATCACAGGTAATCCTGTCATCATTGATGGAGGCTGGAGCTTGTGATTCAGGATCTCCTTGCTGGGAAGGCAGGCCCTTCCTATACACTGTAAACCCGGCTATGAAGAAAACTCACTCATCATCTCTTTCGTATTAATGGAATATTAATGAAAACAAGCCCTTTTTAAGGATGTCATTGTTCACAAGAATTTGATTCTTTAAATATATTAATCTCTTTTGAAATCATTGTAGCTTAATAACATCACAGCAAAAGAATAGTTTTTAAAATAAGCCTCAATTTGTAAGCATATAAAATTAAAATATGAAGGAAAAAAGTAAGTTTTTTAAAAGAAAAGTGTATTCATTTCTATTTCCCAATATTCAGATGTTTTTGTTCAGGTCTGCATTGGTCTGTATGTGGATACTAATTTAAAATTTTTACACCGTTATAAATGAACAGCAAAGGTAGGAAGGAGTTTGGCTTCACTAACTTATGTTAAAAGAACTATAGACTATTCAGAACTATATGTTGGTCTGTTATATAAAATAAAAATAATCATCAGGTGTTTATACTTAATGGATGTTATCACTTGTAATTAAGTACTATTTTCTTAGTCTAACTAAAAGATCTTTATTAAAATAAACAATGACATTTGACATGAGCCTAAGAAACATAATAGTTAACTAACGCAGTGATGCAGTCTTGGCGAGCCGAGGAGTCAAAAGAAAGATTTCTTGGACTCTCGAGGTCTGGCAGTAGTGCTCTTTTATTAAGAGAATAGCATGGAGTAGCATGGGGACAGGACCCATGGACAGTGAAGAGCTGCAGGCATGGGGACAGGACCCAGGGGCGGTGAAGAGCTGCAGCATGGGGACAGGACCCAGGGGAGGTGAAGGGCTGCAATGGGTTGACGGTAGGGCTAAATTTATAAGGCATAGGTATGTGAGTTATTTCTTTACAAGACAAAGGAAAGATCATGAAAAAAATGTTAAAATGGTGTCTTTGCAGGTGGCTCTGGTTATTGGGTGGTCCTAGAACTTTGGGTAAGAATCAGATCAATGAGGTCAGGATGTCCTGTGCTTCCCGGAGGATGATGTAGATGGGTATGTAGGCCAGGACGCCTTGGGCTTCTCTCCAGCGGGCAGCCTTGATCTGCATCAGCAGTATCATCAGTTTGAGGGATATTTTTTAGATTAAGTATAGATTTCTTCACCAAATTCCAGGATAACAGACAGGAGGATATAAAACTTAGAAATAGTCTCTGGATAAATAAATATAAATGAATCATATAACAGGAAACAAAACTAAAGAAAATAAAAGTTCCAAGAAAAAGTTCAAGTAAATTCATGTATGAGAGAGTACTAGGAAGTTTTTTCTTGTTCTTTTAGTTTTAGCGTTTTGTGTTTGTTTTTTATTTGTAGCTACCTCAAAAGACCAAATGGTATGATGCACATATAGATAATAAATGAGCAGTCTTTTCTCTTAGAATGTTAATTAATATTAACAAGGAAATTTTTAATGGACAATGAAAGGATAACATTTTGTTATAATAATTGCAGTGGATTCTAACATTAACACATGACCCTCAGGGTCAGTTCTCTCAGAGCTAACTGTGAACTATAAAACAGTGTCAACAATAAAAGTAAACTGGAGCCCAAAAGTTCATGTTCTCTAAAGTAAGGTTAATTAATCAGGTTGATGGATCAATGAGGAGCATATGACTGAAAGAAAAGGAAAAATACATTTCACTCCTGTGGTAAGAGGAAGCTGGATGTCACCAGAAGCCTTTCAAGCTTTAGGGAGGAAGAGTCAGTGTAGGAAAATAACCATTGTAGACGGCCTGAGCCAGGTCATGGGACGGGACTTGGGTTCCTCCATCCTGTCCACAAAGGAGCACCTGAGAGACGAGGAGGAGCGGCTCCTGTCTGCTGGGGACGGTCCTGGACACTGTCTGTCTCGCCTGAACAGCGGTGATTAAAACTGGCAGTTGCTTAAAGGAGTAAAAAACAGGTAAGAAATTCTTTATTTCTGAAGGACATGGAAATGCCCCGGAAGGGGCGCGCGCCCAGGCTCACACTCGGGTGGCGGGGTCGATCAGGGAAGGCAGACCCGAAGCAGAAGGGAGGGGAGGGGAGGGGAGGGACGCGGGCTGCCGCCGGCACCGCAGCATCCACGCGGGCCAGCGGGAGGCTCGAGCCAACACGCGGCCGAGGGGACGAGCCGCCCGCCACGCCGCTCGCTGCAAGGGTCCTGTTCTCGCGGCGCCTCGGAGAAGACGCGCCGCGGTGCGCCCGGAGCGCGCGACGGCCCGGCCCGGGAACCGGGCTCCCCGCCGCGGGCTGCCGGCCCGCCCTCCCCGCGCGGCCTCGCCCGACCCTTCCCGCCGGCTCCCCGCCCGCACAGCGCCTAAGGCCGCCAGCGCCGCGCCGCCGAGCCCCGGACCCGTGGAGGCCGCGGGCCCGCCCGGGTCTCCCGCGCCGAGAGGGCGGGGCGCCGCCTGGGGCGATGCGTGCGGGCGCCCGCCCGGCCGTCCCTGGGCCGCGGCGCAGCCGGGTCCCCCGCGGGCCCGCCCGTCCCTGAGCCGCGGCGCAGCCGGGCCCCCCGCGGGCCGCGAGCTGGGCCCCCGAGACGCCAGGGTAAGCGGAACCGGCGGGGCCTCAGGGCTTGCGGGCCGGGGGCGCGGAGGCGGGCGCGGCCCTGGGGTGCGTGGCTGTGTGCGCGCTCACTTGTTAGTTGTTGCTGCCGTGGGTTTCTCTCGTTTATTTTAGTTCTTAAAACAACCGGAGGGTGTGGCTCCTGTGGGCCGAGGTGCCGCTGCGCCCAGACGCCGCCGCTGGAGCCGGCACCACTGTCGAGTTGGGGGCGGCCGTGCTGCCCGGGCCTCCCGCGGGGGCGTCAGCGGCCCTGCAGCCGGCGGTGCGGGCTCTGCCGCCGGGGCTGCGTGCGCGCTGCGGGGCGCGGAGAGATGCTCCTCTGCCTTCCGGCTCTTCTGGCCGCTCTATGATCAGATCGCCACGAGAGACTCTAACGGGAGAAGGAAAGCCTAATAGCGTGTGTACACGAGAGAAACCCAGGAAAACAAGTAACTTGCCAAAATGGCCGAGGCCCTCGCCTTAAATGCCATCCTCAGCTGAAGACAAAAGATGTTGGGGGTGGGGAGAGCCAGGGGCTTCAGAGGGTAGGAAGGCAGTTCACAGGTAGGAGAAAAGGAGCAAACATTTGGAAAACAAGTGTTTGGCCACGCAGAAACAGAAGACAGAGGGGAGCCCAGCAAACAGGCTTTTCTAGGCTCCTCCCGCTCTACTGCCTCGTTCTTGTCACACCAAGGTGACATAGCTCGCTTCCTGAGACAGGTTTTTGTATCACTTTTAGGCGCTTAAAGTGAAGGTAACAAGAAAAACCTCTGAGTCTTTTTTTTCTTACAAATAATCCTAAAATAATGTTCATGTTGAAAGAACACATTTTGGGGTCACACATTTTGTTCCGCTTCAGTACACTCTGATGCTTGCACAACAAAATTGCCCGAGAACGCATTTCTCAGAACTATCAACATGTCAAGTGACTGTACTTCCCAGGCAGCAGCCTGTTATCTCACCCTAGAAGCTGGTGTACTTGTTGCCCTAGAAGATTAACAGCAGGAAGCCACATTTCCTTTAGCCTCCGGTCAAGAAATGGATAACATGAGTGGATAGAGAGAGGCAGATACCCTACTGAGACAAGTCAACCTCTGTTTCCACTGAAAGACTAAAAGCCCTTTTCAACCCCACTCCATCTCTCTAATGGGGCCTCCGCCTGAAGTTATTGCTGCTACAAAGTGCTCTCGTGAAATTCTAGTTTACTGTTTCTCTCCAAGTCAAGAATGTAACGTTTCAATTCAGCAAGTACCCGTGTGTCTTCTCTGGGCCACGCAGGCATGGGGACAGGAGATACAAATATGAATTAAATAAAGTTTCTGCCATTCAGTAACTCAAAATCCAATGGATCAGAATATACCTAACAAAAAATTAGGTAGTGGATTCATGGTATGCTAATGATGTGAGCAAAGTGACTGAATCGCATAATATATTTTCCAGCATATTTTGCCTGTATTTTTATTTTTTAATTTTTTCCTTTTTTTAGGATTTCCCTAGAAGGCATTGTAGAATAAGTGGGAAAAGGTCGATGATGTAGGTCTGAGCCCTGGGGCCTACACCAAAAGTTGCTATCCTGGATGTGGAAGTTTGGCCCTCACATCCATTCCTGCTTGCTTCTTGTATGCCTCTTTGTACAGGCGAAACTGGAAAGCTAAAGTATTTCCTAGACTCCCTCGCAGGTAGAGTTCTGGATGTAAAATTAGCGTCTGGCAAGTAGATGACTTGCCTGAGATTTCGAAGGCAGGGATGAGGCAGAGGCATCTCCCTGCTATTTTTGGCGAATTTCTGTTGACAAGGACGGTGCAGGAGATGCGAGTGTCCAGTCTCCAGAACTGTGGGTGTTGGGAGGGCCTTACAGCAGCAGGGACAGCCAGGTCAGCGTTGTCGTGTTGAAGCACCAGCTCTCTGGCTGTCCGGAGGTGGTTGAGGGAGGTGGGAAACATCTTCTGTGTTCTCTGTCCAGGCAGCTTCCAGATCCCAGCCTCTCTGGGTCTCAGCTACAGTGTTGTTCTTGAACGCTGTAGTCCCTGTGGGGTCTCCTGATTGAGGCAAAAATAGTACATTCCCCAGTGGTTCAGTTACTAGTGTTCTAGAAGTCCTTCCTGGAGGCCCAGCGTAGACCCTGCTCTCTAGCCCTTTCAACAGTTCACTCAATTCCCTGTAGAATCTCTTTCTGCTTAAAATACCTGGAGTGGTTTCTATTTTCTGCGCTGACTCATTAATATGTTTGCTCTGTAGCCTCCAAGAGTCATCTAAACCTAATCTCTTCAGTTTCTTTTGATGGGAAGTGAAGACATGAGATGAGGCCCAGGGGTCTGCAGTGATCTGATGCCTTCAGCTGGGCTGTGCCCTCACCGGGTGCTGCAGACCCCACATTGAGTTTATCCCTGAAGGTATTTGAGTTTGTTACGCATAGACTAGATTATCTCTGACATCTCTTGCTGTACAAATATAATGTAAACGCCTTCTTCATTTAAAACATTTACAGAATGTATTCTGTAACAAGAAATTGTTGAGTATCTGGTTCATGCCCAACTGTTTCCTAGTCCTATTGATAATTGATAGGCTGCTCACAGACCCCAATGATAGAACAGATGTTTCCTCTAGGGGAAAGGATTTACATCTTTTGCACACAAAGCCTAGGAACACAGTATGTGGGGAATGGAGCTGCCTGTATATACACTTGTGTGAGGCGGTGGTGTTCTCAGTGTTTTTAGAGTCATGTATCCTGCATGTTAAAGAAAGCACAATTATGATAAGTTCTAAAGAGTTTTTAACAGCTTTCTAAAGTTATTAAAGATATCTTGTTGATATCATAAAAGCTCTTTGCCTTTTTCGAAATCCATTCCTTTATTTTTCTGTGCTTTACATGAAGGACTGAAAGGTTTGAATTTACCAGTGTCCCTTCAGCACATGTATGCTTTCTTCTCAGGGAAAATCCTATAAAAGGAGGAGAAAGCATTGAGGGGACTATTTTGGGACTGCATGATGTACTTAGTACTTTTTTAAGATTTTCTGTGACATAGGCATTTTCACCATTTTACTGATGAAGAAACTTATCTGTACTGGTTAAGTAACTTGCCCCAAATGGCCCAACTAGGAGGCAGTGACACAGGATTTACAGTAAGGATTAATCCCATTGTCCTCTAACCACTCCGCATCTTGCCGTTTATGGTGTAGTTGATGCAGATATACACAGAGTTCCCTACAGACACATTCTCTTTCACCTCTCATCCTTTAATCCTGTGGTTTCTCTGCCTGTACTGGTCTTTATTTTCTTCACAAGAGTGGGTCCTCTTTCAAGGCTTGACCCCAGCCAAGTAGGCAATACCTCCTTTCTCCGTTTAACTATGTGACTGTACTTCTCACATCACAATTAAATTACCTTGAGGTAACACTAGCTGCTATAACAGATAAACTCAAGATCTCAGTAACAACACAGAGGCAGCTTATTTCTCCCTCATGGAAAGTTCAATCAGGTGTTCAGCTAGTGGCCTTCTACTCAGTGATTCAGGAACCCACACTCTTTTTATATTATGGCTGTGCCATCCCCTAAGACCGTCGAGTCCTTAGTTTCCAGGCAATGGACAGGAAAAGAGAGGGTATGTGGAAGACTGCATGAGAGGTTTCTTACAAGTGAAGAGTAGAAGTAGCAGACATTGTTCATGCCCACGTCCTGTGGCCAGAGCTCAGTAACATGCCACACTGACTTGCAAGAGAGGCTAGGAAATGTCAAATACCTGTGTGCGCAGGCAGCAGGGGAAACTGGTTTGATGAACACATATCAGTCTCTGTGCCTCCCTTAAAGAATAGAGACTGCATCTCAGTCATCTTGGTATCTTATCCAGTGAAAGTCTGATGAACGTCACTGATTTTGAAGTGATGGGGTTGCTGTCTTATGTGCCCCAAATTGAAACTTACTACATTCTATTATGGTTGCTTAAGGAATGATCTGTCATTCTCTGATTAGGTTTTAACCTCTGAGTAGAGGAACTATGTCAGACTGTTTACTTTTGAATCCCCAGCACAAGGACTAGAACATAGCAAGAGCTTAATAGATGTTTGTCAAATAAGTGAGTGAGTCCTCAGAGAGAAGAAAGAGGGACAGAGCTAGTCTATGTGGAGTTAGGAAATACTAATTGACAAGGTGACTTGTAAGTTAAATGTTGAATGACTGATAGAATTTTACCAAGTAGAGAGAGCAAAAAGGAAGTGCAGGCAGGGATGGTAGTGGTGTTGTGTTACTGTTTTGTTTGTTTCATGGGTAGAAATTTAGAAAACAATCACATGTTTATAAGCCCAATTTTTTTTAATTCGATATTCAAATATTACAAATGAACTTCAGGGATGGGGAGGGAAAATATACAACTTTACAATGTATATGATCTCTATTGACTAAAAGGGTGGTCCTAAAAACCTTGGTATTGGTCTTTAGCTACTAAAATTGTTATTTTCGGTTTATTTGTTGAGATATATCAATACAAAGGCAGTGTTCTGGTTGTGTGTCCTCTGAAGATTTTGCACCATGTCAAGAAGCTAGGGAGATAGATATGTGTGAGCCAAAGGTCCCTCATCACTGCTCCTCATCAGAACTTCTCAGAGCTGGCTCTGCGTCAGAATCACCTGTTGGATTGGTTAGGGTGCTTTTGGCTGCAAGTAACAGGATATTTGGCCAAAATTACTTTCAAAAATACAGGTTTAATTTTTCCCACACAACAAGATGTCTGAAGGTAAGCGCGTCCAGGGTTTGTTCAGTCCCCAGTGATATCAGGCTCTAGGTCACTTTCTATGAGCCAATCTTGCCTTTTTCTTCATGGGTGAATGATGGCTGCTAGAGTTCCAAGAAACATAGTGCCCCTCCACAGCTCCATTTCCACACACACACACACACACACACAATTTAAAGGCACAAAGAGGAGAGGGTTCTCTTGCTTCCCTGTCTTTTTATTAGGAGTCTTACCCAGTGGCCTCCAATAGCCTTGCTCACAAACTTCATTGGACAGAGTGAATTACGCTCAGCTCTGAACCACCAGCCGGCAGAGAGGAATGGTGTTAGAGAGATTGATTTAGCCCAGTTGTGATTTACCCCTTGGGGTGGAGGAGGGCCCCACCGGCATGCCTGAGCAGTGGTTTTAGGTAGTTAGTAAGTCCTGTCTGCCACACTTGGGGGGTTCAGTCTCTGGAGATTCTGATTGTAGTAGGCCTAGAAATAATATTTTAAACTTTCAATTAAATGCTTTTTTCCTAGGTGAGGAGAGAGATTACAAAGGAGAAAAGCAAGTACTGGGTCCTTTCTTACCTAGGGATAATTTCCTTTCATTCATATCTCATTATACAGTGTTTTACTTTACGTGTCTGTATCAGTTAACCAAACAGCAGAGCAGTTGTTTTTCTCTGATAACTTGGTCCCATGTGGTTGGCACGCTAACACTTTCAGATGAGGTCGTTCTTGTTCAGGAAAACATTCTCAGTCGTTTCAGTACTTATTTATCAAGGACATTTTAAGCCCTACTCTTCACTTGATCTGAATTCGTCACGGCTGGGCAGTGCTCCTTTTGGAAAAATGAGCCTTAGATCAGAGTTGGTTAGCAGGACCCAGGAACTGGAAGGTTTCTGTATGTTCTATATAGAAGTACTGCGTGAGACTGAGAACCCCCCCTTTCAACACGTGAATGGATAAACCCCGAAGGTAGGTGATGTTTATCATTGTAATCATTATAGAAGGCTTCATGAACAGTCCTGGAGATGCTCCTTCAAATGTACGAATACAGCACATATTGTACTCCAACAATATATGTAAATTCTCAATAAGAACATCCCAGTAAATGTTGGACAGTCCATATCACAGACAACAAACAACAGGAATAATCAGCCTTTATCCATGTAATGATCTTTTAGCAGTAATTCAGTCGATAGCAGTAAGCCTTTGGACATTTGCAAATCATAGTTCTTTTATTTCCTCTGAAATATTACTGAAAGCACTTTTTTTTTTTTAAGGAAGATCAGCCCTGAGCTAACATCTGCCTCCAGTCCTCCTCTTTTTGCTGAGGAAGGCTGGCCCTGAGCTAACATCCATGCCCATCTTCCTCTACTTTATATGTGGGACGCCTGCCACAGCATGGCTTGACAAGTGGCATGTCGGTCCGCACCTGGGATCCGAACTGGGGAACTTTAGGCCACCGAAGTGGAACGTGTGAACTTAACCACTGTGCCACCAGGCCAGCCCGCAGAAAGCACCTTTAAACATTTAGATTAATAAGATAACCCGAAAAAGAGAAGGCTGATTTAACAAACATCTCCTCTATGTGAAAGCGTGTTTACAAAAGGGTTTTAATTGTGCTTCACTTGCCAGAAGGAGCAGGGCAAGTGATAGGCTCCTTCAGCTCCACCTTTTCTCTGTCCCATTTGTTGGGTTTCAGGAAAAGGTTTCATTTGGTGAAAGATTTTTGGCTTAAGAAATATTTGAAAACTGCTGTAGAAGATTCTAGGCAGTTCTCCATTTTCTTAACCACAAAAACAAAAATGACCTTAAATTGTAGCGGGTGGGATTAAGTTACCTAAAGTCAAATGACGAGATTCTATCTCTGAAAAATAGTGTTACCAAGGAAAGCTGTATTCCTTTTCTCTAAAGCTTTAAGAATTGCATAAATTTTTTCAATGTATTTTAAATTGCGTAAGAAAGTCTTCTTGTAAAAATCCTAACAGTACAGAAATATAGAGAATGAAAATGAAATTTCAACCTCTTCAATTCCATTTTCCACCCCAAAGGCAACTACTATTAACAGACCTTTTTTCTCTATTTACATCCATACTCATATACAGAACTGCTCATCTTCTTGATGTGCAGTTTTCTCTCAGGTTTGGAGGAAAGACTAAGGAAACTGTTCAGGTCCACAGCTCTATGATTTTGGTGGCATATATCCATAATACTGGAAAGCAAAGCTCAAATTGAGCCAAGATTGTTTCTAAGTGTTTGGGTCAGTCCTGTAGGAAATTCTGTATATTAAGAATGCTAGAGAGTCAGCAGCCGTTGGCGTGTGTATGCAGGTGACACCTGACCTACTGACCTACATGCAAGTGGACAGGCAGATGGTCTTAGCAGCCACGTCCCTGGGCTCAGGTCAAACCTCCTTCTTCTATTGAAATCTGTATTTGAGTCACAGAATTTGATTAAATTCATGTTATTTACTGAATTTATGAAATCTATAAAATTTCACCATTTGACGCAGGATAGGTTTTTTTTCCTAATATAGTGTACAGGTTGTGATATCAGTCTGAATAAGGCACTACCTTGATGGAGAAGCAGAAAAAAACTTGTTTCTGTGTATAGGCGCTTTTATCTAAAATATCTTCCGAGTTCTCAGTGTAATTTTCTGATAAACAAAAATCTCTCAAAGCCTCTCAGCTTAACTGGATTTTTTTAAAAGAAAACCTCCTTAATTCTTAGAATCTTAAGACATGGTTAAGTGGCAAGGTGTCAGCCAGTTAACTATTAATTGAGAATATGTAAATAATATTTGTCATGAGAATAGGACAAAAGTTCTTGTTCCATTCATTTTGTCACCAATGTTGTACAACCATTTAGGTTAGTACAATTTTTTATTCATAATAAACTCTATTAACATTTCTAACAATGGGAAAGAGTAAAGCTGAACATAATACAAGGTAGAAAATAAAAATATTTGTATTTGCTTGTAGAAGATGTTTTCAAACTTCTTGTGGAATGTGTTTTCAAACTTAGAATTAACTATGAGTATATATGAGTGGGATTTTAAATAAAATATTATAGCAAAAATGTAAAAATATAATATAGTGATTTGGTAGCGATGCATGAAGTCAATGATACAGATTAAAGAACCAACTCATTTCACAAGTTTTTACACGGTTTTACTGTGAGGCTTGGCTGACATTGGCTATTAGTTGAAAAAGTTACTTAGCTTCTCTAGGCAGTAGTTTTCTCATTTGAATGTTAAAGAGATTAGACTAGGATATTTCTAAAGACCTTTCCAACTTTTTTTATTCCATTACCCTGTGATTCTTAATTTCTTGGAAACCACCTAGTTTCTCTGAATTTCCCCACTTTTTCATTTTTCCATCCCAGATACTCAGCATCTCAGATGCTTAACAGCTCTTAAAACTTCCCTGGGACTGAGGACTTCAAAAGTCTTCCGTGAACACAATGAAAAAATAATTAAGGTCCATTAACTAGAGTATTTTATTTAACCAACATTGTTTAAAGAAAGAGCATTTCACTTAAATTTATTTTTTGGATAACTGACACCTATTTTATTGAATACCAGATTTTTGCTTATTTTAACATTCTCTTTAAAGAAAATCTCTAAATTGTATTATATATTTTAATGCCTTTAATAACAGAAAATATCTCCACATCATTTTCTTTTCTTTTCTTTTCTTTTTCTTGGAGATGTAGAATCACCTTTCTAAACATCTCTTATAATACTGGGGATCTTTCAGGGCAGTTCAGGTATGAAGGTTCTTATGAAGGATGCATTTGGTGGCAAGTGACAGGAACCCAGCTCGAACTGGTGAGGAATTAATTGGCTCACCTAACTGAAAGGAGCTGCTTCTAGGTGTACCAACAATATGAGTATTAATCTGGAGCTCTCTCTCTCTCTCTCTCTTTGCATATTCAGAATCTGCTTTGCTCTATGATCATTCTTTGGAAGGCTTTTCTTATATGTCACAAAGATTGTCAACAGCAAGTCTGGGCTTAGCAACTCTAAAAGAAAGCAAGCTCTTTCCCAGTGATTCCAGGAAACACCATAAAGCTGACTCTCATTAGCCAGGTATGAGTCACTTGCTCATGCCTAGAACAGTCAGTGTGACCAGGGAAGGAGCTCCTCATTGTCTAGGCCTGTCCCCCTCTCTGGAACATTGGTGCAGTAGGGGGTTGGGGAGGTGAGGATGACGTGAGCCTCACATGAACCATGGATGGAGACTAGGGGAGCTGTGGATTCCACAAGAGAAAATTAGTGTGCTGTTGCCAAAAAAGGAGGGGAAGAGACACTTGGCAGGACAAAACTGTAAATACTCCTGTGGAAAAGACATTTATCCCCACGTTTTGTACACCTAGATTGCTCTTTTCCATCTCTTTCACTGTCAGCTGTCACTCGTGCTGTTGTCAGTTTGCTTCTTTACAATCTCTTCATTCGTTTGTTTTAATTTATAACGTCTTATCTTCTGAGGGTTTGGAAACCAGATGAGCAGAGTCATTAGAGTTGTTTTCAAAATAAGAGTTAATGGGCTCTGAATGAGGACTGGAGAGCCTCTCTCTGAGTAAGGGGTATAAACTTTCTACTTTTTAATGGATTTCATCACATTTCTTTTGGCCCTTCAAAAGTCATTTCTGGGGGCCAGCCCTGTGGCCAAGTGGTTAAGTTCACACGCTCTGCTTCGGCGGCCCAGGGTTTCGCTGGTTCAGATCCTGGGTGCAGACATGGCACCGCTCATCAGGCCACGCTGAGGCAGCGTCCCACATGCTGCAACTAGAAGGACCCACAACTAAAATATACAACTGTATACTGGGGGGAATCTGGGGAGTTAAAAAGCAGAAAAAAAAAAAAAGATTGGCAACAGTTGGTAGCTCAGGTGCCAGTCTTTAAAAAAAAGTCATTTCTGCATATTTTCTGATTTCTTTGCCAAAACTGCTTTCTTAATAGGTGATATACTATTGTAATTTTAAGATCCAATGACTATGAACAGTAAATGCCATGAACACAGTTGCTTTAAGTAAAAGTTACATTTTTGTGATTTTTCTAAATTTAAGTGGGTTTCTGACGATAGCTTACGTGTTCTTTTGGAAATGAAAACAGCAGAGAATAAACAAAGCTGAGCAGCTGTAAGTTGCTTTACTGGACTTACTAAAAGACTGGCATTTTATTTTACCTTTCCTCTTTGTAATACTGCTCTGATTGCAGATAAGTAGTTTAGCATTCATGGTGGAGTTTAGGGGAGAATAGGGAAATTTTTTTGAAACACAAAACTATGTATTTCCACAAATATCATATACTGTGCAACACACCAAGTTTTGATCATTTATGTTAAAAAGGACCAGAATAACATTAATAAAATAAATTCTCAAAGGCTTCATTTTAGTTAATAGTTTATCTCTACTAGAAATAATCAGTTGTACTTGTTGGCTGTTTAAAAATACTCTTCGTAAGTAGCATAATTGGCTGATTTTGAGAATTTGGTGGAGGTAGTTCTAGTGGCGCTGCCCAAGAGTTTCTATGTAATTCTACTAAAGAAAAAGGTGAAGAAATGACAGTGGTGAGTGTTACATCCACCTAATCAAGAAGCTGGCCTTGACAGAAAGAAGTAAAAAATATGGTCAAAGAAAATCAATGGGCTTAAGTAATAAATTCTTCAAGGTTAATAGGAAAAGCAGAAGGATTCTTAGAGATTTATGATAATTAGAGAGAAGGAATATGAGTGGCTTATAACCAACACTGTTGGATGCTTATCGTGTGCATGGTTGGAACTACTCGTCTCCATTTTGTAGATAAGGAATTAGTTAGAAAGAGGCTAAGCGATTTGGTATATGATGGAGCTGAACTTCAGACCCAGGTTTGTCCAACTCCAGAGCCAGCAGACCTGGTCACTTACTCTGAGATGAAGGGTCATTCTCTACAGAGGGTAAAGGCCAAGCCCCATGGTTTTGGACGTGATATTCCAAATCTCTACCCTCCTCCCCCGTTACTCTCAGCCTCCTCCTACATGCAAAGTGGGAGCAGCAAAGTTTCCCTCACACCCCACTGGCTTTCATGCTTCTATGCCCTTAAGACAAGGGTTTTCTGAGCCCAACATTTTCCTGTCAAAATGCTGTTCTTTCTCATTATGAGTCTAAATTTTGGAGTAAGTTTTTTAATTCAAAAAATTATATATACATATATATAATATGTCATCATATATGCATATGTTTATTATACATAATAAAAATCAAGCTGAAGGTTCTTTGAGATGCCTTTCTGGCTAACACTGTGTTTTGTAAGGAAGAAAAATGGTGGTGGTGATGGTGGTCGTGGTGGAAAGGATATAATTTTCTTTGAAATTTTAAATTCAAACATCTTGGCACTTTGTTAAACAGAAAATGATTCCTTGAGGCAGGAGTCCTGTCTAATTAATCTTTGTCTTTATGGCCTAGCATAGTGCCTGGCACATATTAGGCACTTAAATATGTGTTGAATTAGATTTTCCCTTATCTTACATAATTTTTCCTTTGGTCCTACCTAGGTTTGTAGTTTGTACCTCTACTATAATATTCATCATACATGTTGCATTAGGAATAACTTTGGTTACTAGTAAAAAGAAAACTTGACTAATAGTGGTTTAAACCATTACCTCAAAGCTTGGCAGCCCAAGACTGATGCAGCAACTCAAGGATGTCATCAGGGAACCCACTCCACTTCTGTACTCTCTTTGGTATAAGGCTTTTTATTCTCTTGGTGGAAAGAGGGCTGCTGTCCCCCAGGTAGTGTATCTACATCCAAGGAAGGAGAAAGGGAAATGTTAGAGGTGAAAAGTAAACAGTATGATTCTCAAAAGTCCTTCCCTTATTATTTGGGAATGAAAGCCCTTCCCAGGGACTCCCACTTATGTCTCATTACATAGAGCTGGGACACATGGCTACCTCTAGCTGCAAACATGGCTAAGAATTGGATTATGTGGCTTTTCAGCCTCTATAGCCTGGGCAGCCAGGGGAGAAAAGGTTGAAGTGGGTGTTTACGAAGCCAACCTTGTAGGTCTGCCCTACAAGTTTTTAGTTACTTGGTATAAGTTTATGTTTCCTGGCATACCATAAGCCTATGGAAAACAAAGAATGTGTTTTGGCAATCTTTGAGTTACCCATAATAACCAGCAGGAGACTACCATAGCACTTATAGTGTCTAAGACATTGTGGCTACTCAATCAATGTTGTATTTTTTTACTTTAATTCAGAAGTAAGAGCCAGGCAGGAATTAGTGACTCTGGTTTCTCTGAAAATGATGGAGTCCATAGATTTCTCTTTGGTGACTCATTTCCTCTATCAACATTGGAAAATTACCTGGAGCTTTCCTGCTTCATCAAGTTGGCCCATTACAGAGGACAATTTAACAGTAATATTGCCTGGAATGTGTAAAGTATAACTCAAAAAACAGGATGGGAGAGAAATCATGAACATATGATGGTCAACAAGGGCTTTTTTAAGAGAGATAAAAAGGTAGATAAGCAATAGGATAATATATTGTAATCAAAGAAAAGATTAGCAATTGAAAGTTAAGAATAATCTAAAATATCTTAGCCATTCAGAGTTCTAAGGGGAAAAATAAGTACAATTCATTCCTTTAAATGGCTCAAATTGCTGTCTGATTCATTTATTTAAATCCCAAATTGCTATTCTATATCTATACTGTTTCTCCTTCAGAACAGATCTTGTTCCTTTTCCCTCTATCATCTTACTCTTAATTATCAATCATGGAGAATGAAGATAAGACAATTGAACATGAAGATTTGGCACCATCCACAGAGATGAATAACATAGCCTCTACGGATCAAGAAACCCAGGTAAATCTGTGATCAAGTGTAGACCGTCTCAACCATTTCCTTAAGGAAGGGACTTCCAAATCTATGATAGCAACGTGTCCTCTTCGTTCTCTGTCACTCAGTTAACAATTCTCCCATTCTTAATCCCCAAGCTTGTACAGTAGGTGTGACTACCAATTTTCCCAGTCATTTTAGCAGCTAGCCCTACATAAAACTGCAGAAATAGAGAGCCTGTGAAATGCTTTGTGTTCGCAGCCTAAACCCTAGAATGCTTCTGGTTTCTTCCCTCTCTGTTTTTATTGCTTAAATTTAAGTAGATGAATGAATGTGAATTGTTTTTCATCACAGATAGTTATTTTTTTTCTGAACCACTTTGATATATTTACCAACTATTGCTTTGAATCATATCTTAAATAGGCTAATTTTTAAACAGTATTGCAAATGTAATGACATTGTATGTGACTCAGGCATTTATAATGCTACAATAGTGACTCAGTGGTAAACACCCCTAAGAGAGTTCTTGTTCCAAGCAGTAGCTGATTAGCTAGAAATGAAGCTGTATATTTCCCCTATGAACTGTTACCCTTAATTCTAATAATGGAAATTTTATTCGTGATGTGGTGGCTCAGTGAGTATAAAAATGGACAGCAAATGTACAGTTTTAAGTATTTTTTTAATTGCTTTAAACACAGGAGGAGACAGTTATGAACCTCAAAGGTACAGAGGGAAATGAACCAACAGAAGGAAGTAACCTATTGAGTAGCAGTGAAAAAAGGCTGCAGGAAACACCAACTGAATCAACTCATTTGCAAAGACTGAGACAAACATTTGCTTGCCTCCACATGGTTTACTGGATAGAGTGATAACAAATGGTATGTAAATGGTACGGGTGAATTCAGAAAGATGGTAAAAGATGAAGTTGTCATATAATGAAAGATTTCAAATAATATGGTTTAAAGGACAAAAAGAAGTTTATTTCTCTCACACATAAAAACTACTAGGTGGGGTCAGCCAGGTGGTGTACTGGTTAAGTTCACATGCTCCCTTTCAGCAGCCCAGGGTTTCACCATTCGGATCGTGGGTGCAGACGTAGCACCCCTCATCCAGCCATGCTGAGGCAGCGTCCCACACAGCAGAACTAGAAAGATCTTCAACTAGGATATACAACTACGTACTGGGGCTTTGAGGAGGAAAAAAACAAGAAAAAAGAGGAAGATTGGCAACAGATGGTAGCTCAGGGCCAATCTTTCTCACCAAAAAAAGGATACCTTAAAACCATATTTAAAAAAAAAAGAGGGGTCGGCCCCATGGCCGAGAGGTTAAGTTGGCAAGCCCCACTTTGGTGGCCCAGGGTTTCACCAGTTCAGATCCTGGGCGCAGACATGGCACCACTCATCAAGCCACACTGAGCGGCGTCCCACATGCCACAATTAGAAGGACCTACAACTAAAAATACACAACTATGTACCAGGAGGCTTTGGGGAGAAAAAGGAAAAATAAAATCTTAAAGAAAAAAAGGGGAGAGTAGAAACGGGTGGGCTTCCCTTCTGAAAAGAAAAAAAAAAGTTACTGGGTGAACAATTCACAATGGTATGTGTCTTTATTCCACACAGTCACTAGGGGCCCAGGCTGAAAAGCTCCACCATCTTCAACATGGAGGGCTTCCAAGAGCACTGTGGTCACCACCATTCCAGCTGTCAGAAAGAGGAAAAGAGCAGAGATCAAGGACCTTTTCCTCTTCTGCGTCAGAGTAATCTCACAGGATTATGTTAGACCTCCAATGAGAAAAGTGATTGAGAAATCAGTTGTAAACAGAAAAGCATTACATAAATGTTGGTTGTTATTACTGTTAAGTAATGCAACTAAGGTTTAAGCCAACACAGCTACACTTCCAAATGTCACATCATTTTATAAGGAAGAATCCTCGTTTGCAATTCAATTTATTCCCATAGAGCTGCTATTACTTAAAACATTTGGGAGGAGTGACGTCAGCAATATGGCTGAGTGAGCTAGTCCCTTCCTCGCTCTCCCTTTTGAGTTATAACTAAATGGACACTTACTGACCAACAGAGGAAACCCACACAGCACAACAGGATGCCTGAGAGACACACGCAGCTATAAATCTGAGGGTGGGTGGACTGGCCCCCCAGGAAGTGATGGAGACAGGTGAGCACACCCTGTTCTCCCCGCTAACCCTGTGCATGCAACACGAACACTCCAACCTGGTGCAAGCACCTGGAAAGTGGGAACACGCAGCAGGGCAACCATAAGAGGAGGCGGCGGTAACCCTTAGCCTGCACTCGTGGTTGATCTCCCAGTGGAGAGAGGGAGCCCACCACACCCCTGTGCGGTAAAGGAGCAGCCATAGCCCAGGTCCCAGCAGGGAAGCCCTGACCACCAAGCTCAGCAGCCCCACGGACTGCAGATCGTAAACAGGGACCTCAGCAGATTTCCAAGCTGGGGCAAATACTTCGCAGGTGTGCATGAATGCTCACAGTGCAGCTGTGCTCCCAAAGAGGTAACCAGTCCAGGCAACTGTGGGAATAGGTGTGGCAGCTTTGAACCCACATGCACTTACTTTCCTGGCGGGGAGGGGGAGCCCACCATGCCCCAGGGCTGTCAAGGAGCAGCCATAGCTCAGGTCTCTGCCTGGAAGCCCTGCCCACCAAGCTCAGTAGCACCACGGACTGTGGATCATAAGGGACCTCAGCAGATTTTTGTGCTGGGACAAACACTTCCAGGCACACATGAGTGCTCCCAAAGAGGGAACATGTCCCAGGCAGCTGTGGGAATAGGTGAGGTAGCTTTGAGCCCACTGGTGATCACTTTCCGGTGGAGAGGGGGAGCTCAGAGTGCCCCTGAGGCACCAAAGAGTGGCCCTAGCCTAGTGAGGAAGCCCCGCCTGACAAGGACAGTCCACACAAGTGCCTGAATGCATCCCAGGCTGGGGCAAGCACCCATAATACCCCCACAGCTTCCAGCAGATGGGGTACGGCCAGAAACACTACTCCTGCTCCCCGCTAGCGGTAACAGGGGGAATCTGCATCCTAAGAATACCACAAATGCCACAACAAAAGATTAGTTCATCAAACACCATGAGAAACTGCAGCAACAATTCAGACCAGGAGGAAAATGACAATTCTCCAGAAACCAACATGGAAGATACAGAAATATACAAGCTAAATGACCGAGAATTCAAAATAGCCATCATAAGGAAACTCAACGATTTACAAGAAAACACAGAAAGACAGTTCAAGGAGCCCAGCAACAAAATGGATCTCTTCACCAAAGAGATTAAAACTATAAAAAAAATCAAGCAGAAATTCTGGATATGAAAAACACAAATAATAATCTAGAATCATTAAGAAATAGAATTGATCTTATGGAGGAAAGAATTAGTCTTCTTGAGGATAAAAATGTAAAAATTCTACAGGTGGAGGAGGAGACAGAACTAAGATTTTTTCAAAATGAAGGAATTCTTCAAGAAATATCTGACTCAATTAGGAAAAGCAACATAAGGATTATAGGTATCCCAGAGGGAGAAGGGAGGGAGAAAGAAGCAGAGAGCTTATTCAAAGAAATAATTGCTGAGAACTTCCCAAACATGGGGATGGTTTCAGATTTACAGATAAATGAAGTTAATCGTATGCGCAACTTTATCAATGTGAAAAGACCCTCTCCAAGGCATATAATAGTAAAAACGGCAAAAGTTTGGGATAAACAAAGAATATTAGGAGCAGCAAGGTACAAGAAGATAACCTACAGAGGAAGCCCCGTCAGGCTTTCAGCAGATTTCTCAGCAGAAACCTCACAGGCTAGGAGAGAATGGAATAATATATTCAAAATACTGAAAGACAAAAACTTTCAGCCAAGAATACTCTATCCAGCAAAACTTTTCCTCAGATACAATAGAGAAGTGAAAGCTTTCCTGGATGAACAAAAGCTGAGGGAGTTCACTGCCACCAGACCTCCCCTACAAGAAATAATTAAAGATGCCCTCACACTGGCAACAAAAAGGCAAAGGTCTACAAAGCTCTGAGCAAGAAGGTAAATAGACAGACATGATCAGAAACCTGCAGCTCTCTACCAGAATAGGAAGGTAAAGACTCAATTACAACTTAAAAGAGAAAGGGAAAGAAAGCATCAGAAGCAATGATAAACACTTCAACTTAGCCACAAACTCAGGAAATTAAAAACAGAACATTGTGTAACAGCAATTACCCAGAAGGGGAGAGGAAATGGAAGGAACTTGCTTAGGTTAATGGCGATAAGAGGCTATGAGAAAATGGACTGTCTCATCTCCAATATCTTTCATACAATCCTCACGGTAACCACTAAACAAAAAAATCAGAGCAAAACCACAATTCACAAAGAGAGAGAACTGAGAAATCCCTCTTGGAAAACCAACAAAATGAAATGGCAGTCAGAAATGGAAAGGAAGAGAAACAGTGGAATCATAGAACAACTAGAAAACGAGATAAAATGGCAGCATTAAGCCCTCATATAACAATAATCTCTCTAAATGTAAATAGACTGAACTCTCCAATCAAAAGACATAGAGTAGCTGGATGGATTAAAAAACAAGACCCAACAATATGCTGCCTCCAGGAAACGCACCTCAGCTACAAAGACAAACATAGGCTTAGAGTGAAGGGATGGAAGACAATACTTCAAGCTAATGGCCAACAAAAGAAAGCAGGGGTTGCCATACTTTTTATCAGACAAGGCAGACTTCAAGTTAAAAAAGACAATGAGAGACAAGGAGGGGCAGTATTTAACGATAAAAGGGAAATTCCATCGAGAGGACATAACACTTATTAATATATATGCACCTAGCACAGGGTCACCAAAGTACATAAAGCGATTATTAACAGACCTACAGGGAGAAATTAAGAGCAACACAATCACAGTAGGGGACCGCAGCACCACACTTACTTCAAGGGACAGATCATCCAGACAGAAATTCAACAAGGAAATTGCAGATTTAAATGAAACACTTGACCAGATGGAGTTAATGGACATATATAGAGCATTCCATCCAAAAACAGCGGAATATACGTTCTTCTCAAGTGCCCATGGAACATTCTCAAAGATAGACCATATGTTGGATAGCAAGGCAGCCTCAATAAATTCAAGAAGATTGAAATCATCCCAACCATCTTTTCTGACCACAATGCTAGGAAGCTAGAAATCAACCACAAGAACAAAACTGGGAAAGTCGGAAATATGTGGACATGCTATTGAACAACCATTGGATCATTGAAGAAATCAAAGAGGAAATTAAAAAATAACTGGAGACAAATGAAAATGAAAATACAACATACCAATTCTTATGGGATGCAGCAAAAGCAGTCATGAGAGGGAAATTCATAGCAACACAGGCCCACTTCAACAAGCAAGAAAAATCTCAAATAAGTAATCTTAACATACAGCTAACAGAGCTAGAAAAAGAAGAACAGATAAAGCCCAAAGTCGGCAGAAGGAGGGAAATAATAAACATCAAAGCAGAAATAAATGAAATATAGACTAAAAAAGCAGTAAAAAGGATTGATGAATCTAACAGCTGGTTCTTTGAGCAGATAAACAAAATTGACAGAACCTTAGCCAGACTCAACAAGAAAAAAAGAGAGAAGGCTCAAATAAATAAAATTAGAAATGAAAGAGACATTACAACAGATACGGAAGAAATACAAAGGATTATAAGAGACTATTGTGAAAAACTGTATGCCCACAAATTTGATAACCTAGAAGAAATGGATGGATTCCTATACTCATATAACCTCCCAAAACTGAATCAATAAGAAACAGAATCTGAACAGACCAATCACAAGTACAGAGCTTGAAAGAGTAATCATAAACTTCCCAAAAAACAAAAGTCCAAGACCAGATGGCTTCTCTGGAGAATTGTACCAAACATTCAAAGAAGATTTAGTACCTATTCTCCTCAAACTATTCTGAAAAATTGAAGAAGAGGGAACATTTCCTAACACATTCTGTGAGGCCAACATTACCCTGATACCAAAACCAGACAAAGACAACACGAAGAAGGAAAACTACATGCCAATATCACTGATGAACTTAGATGCAAAAATCCTCAACAAAATATTGGCAAACTGAATACAGCAATACATTAAAAGAATCATACACCATGATCAAGTGGGATTCATTCCAGGGACACAGGGATGCTTCAACATCCATGAATCAATCAGTGTGATACACCACATTAACAAAATGAGGAATAAAAATCACATGATCATCTCAATAGATGCAGAGAAAGCATTTCACAAGAGCCAACATCCATTTATGATAAAAACTCTCAATAAAATGGGTATTAAAGGAAAGTACCTCAACATAATAAAGGCCATATATGACAAACCCACAGCCAACATCATACTCAATGGGGAAAAACTGAAAGACATTCCTCTGAGAACAGGAACGAGACAATGGTGCCCACTCTCACCACTCTTATTCCACATATTACTGGAGGTTTTGGCCAGAGCAGTTAGGCAAGAAAAAGAAAAGGAATCCAAATTGGAAAGGAAGAAGTGAAACTTTCACTATTTGTAGATGATGTGATTCTATATATAGAAAACCCTAAAGAATCCACCAGAAAACTCCTAGAAATAATCAACAACTACAGCAAAGTTGCAGGGTACAAAATCAATTTTAAAAAATCAGTTGCATTCCTATACGCTAACAATGAACTAGCAGGAAAAGAAATCAAGAATACAATCCCATTTACAGCTGCAAGAAAAAGAATAAAATACCTAGAAATAAACTTAACCAAGTAGGTGAAAGATGTGTACACTGAAAACTATAAGTCATTACTGAAAGAAATTGAGGAAGATGTAAAGAAATGGAAAGATTTTCCATGCACATGGGTTGGAAGAAGAAACATAGTCAAAATGTCCATACTACCTAAAGCAATCTACAGATTCAGTGGAATCCCAATCAGAATCCCAATGACATTCTTCACAAAAATAGAACAAAGAATTCAAAAATTTATATGAAACAACAAAAGACCCCAAATAGCCAAAGCAATCCTGAGAAAAAAGAACAAAGCTGGAGGTATCACAACCCTGACTTTAAAACATACTACAAAGCTACAGTAATCAAAACAGCGTGGTAGTGGCACCAAAACAAACAGATCAATGGATCAAAATTGAAAGCCCAGAAATAAAACCACACATCTATGGACAGTTAATCTTTGACAAAGGAGCAAAGAATGGAGAAAGGAAAGTCTCTTCAATAAATGGTGTTGGGAAAACTGGACAGCTACATGCAAGAGAATGAAAGTAGACCATTATCTTTCACCACACACAAAAATTAACTCCAAATGGATTAAAGATTTGAATGTAAGAACTGAAACCGTAAAACCCCTACAAGAAAAAACAGGCAGTACACTCTTTGACTTTGGTCTTAGCCACATCTTTTTGAATACCGTGTCTACTCGGGTAAGGGGAACAAAAGAAAAAGGTAACAAATGGGACTACATCAGACTAAAAAGCTTCTACAAAGCAAAGGAAACCATCAACAAAATGAAAAGACAACCCACCAACTAGGAGAAAATATTTGCAAATCATTTATCAAACAAGGGGTTGATATCCAAAGTACATAAAGAACTCACACACCTCAACAAAAACAAACAACCCGATCAAAAAGTGGGCAGAGGATATGAACAGACATTTTCAAAGGTAGATATACAGATGGCCAACAGGCACGTGAAAAGACGCTCAACATCACTAATTGTTAGGGAAATACAAATCAAAACTACAATGAGATATCTCCTTACACCAGTCAGAATGGCTGTAATTGCCAAGACCAAAAACAACAAATGTTGGACAGGATGTAGAGAAAAGGGAACCCTCATCCACTGCTGGCGGGAATGCAAACTGGTGCAGCCACTATGCAAGACAGTATGGAGATTCCTCAAAAAACTAAAAATAGAACTACCATGTGACCCAGCTATGCCACTACTGGGTATCTACCCAAACAACTTGAAATCAACAATCCAAAGTAACATATGCACCCCTGTGTTCATTGCAGCGCTATGCACAATAGCCAAACATGGAAACAATCCAAGTGCCCAACGACCAATGACTGGATAAAGAAGATGTGGTACATATATACAATGGAATACTACTAAGCCATAAAAAGACAAAATCTTCCCATTTGCAACAACATGGATGGACCTGCAGGGTATTATTTGCTAAGCGAAATAAGCCAGACTAAGAAAGACAAACACCATATGATTTCACTTATATGCAGAACATAAACAAACACACGGACAAAGAAAATAGTTCAGTGGTTACCAGGGGAAGGGGGCTGGAGGGTGGGCACGAGATGAAGGGAAGCACTTATGTGGTGACAGACAAGAAATAATGTACAACTGAAATTTCACAATGATGCAAACTATTATGAATCTCAATTTTAAAAAAACAAAATATTTGGAAGATTTTTCCTTGAGAATTTATCTCAGCACAATTTTGGATATTGTTAGAGTTGGGGTATATTTGTCTTTTAGGAATGGATTTGGTCTTTGGAGGCAGCCAAACATTAAGCTGATATCAATTTGATTAATAAATGGATGTTCAGATTCAGTAATGCTGTTTTTTGTTCAAAAAAGAAGTGTGTGAATGTACCTGTGTGTGTATGTACGCTCTGAAGCTCACGAAATGAAAATGAAAGACATTTTACCATTCTCAACTGGAACAATGGTATGTTATACTTTAGACTCTGAATATGTTTTTACTGAAATTAGTTAATTTTCTAAACTAGCATGAGAAAAAAATCTCAAACTTTATTTAAAACACATGGAGAAAACCAGGTTCCAAAATGTACACTAGTTCATAAGGCAACAGATAATTTAATACCTTTTCTGTCCTTTTTATTATTTTTTTAAACTTTTACCCTTCAAATTATGGCACATTTCTAGTTAAAACATTTACAGGAAAACTGATACAGATTGACATAGGAAAGGTGTAAATGAACGATGTGGTCTGGAGACTCACTGTTTTGAGTTCTGTAATCGTTGTCCATCAGCTGCCTGAGAAGTGGACTCACGTGTGTGAGCGCCTCTTCTCTTGTTTTCTGTACTTCTGTTCCTGAGGCTCACAAGAGGGCTTTCTCCTGTACTCCTTCCTGTGCCCATTTAGAATACATAAGTATTTGTCTTAAGAAGTCAATCTTACATGTGAAAAAATGATTTTCCAAAATCATAAATGAGAAGTAAATTATTAACTAAATTAAAGATGATTTAGAGAAACCTTATACACATATATTTACTGTGTATTTAGAACTGAATTTTGAGTATGGGAGAGGAAAGGAAAATTAGAGATTTTTTTTAAAAGTGGTCTTGAAGTAGAAAACTACCTTGCTGAATTTAGTATAAAATCAGGTTCATGCTGTGATACAGTAAAATTTAGTAGCTGGTAATTCCTACTTTCCCATTATACCTTCAATACTGTATAGAAATTTCAGCCCCTATAGCCAACTGGAAAATACTGAAGGCCTTAAGTTATTTATTTCATTATAACATCATCATAAGCCTAGAAAATCAGGAAGAATTCTGTGAGGATGTAAAAACTGGGGCATTAGATTCAGTCTCTAGCAGTATGGTAGACAAGATTCAGTGAACAATTCTCTCACTTATGCCAAGATGAAAACAGTATTTTAAGTCTTTTTAAATGTACCTTTTTTCTGTGAAGAAAACAGGAAGTCATTGGACACCAAAACCAAACTGAGCAGAGGAGATAAATATGCACTCAAGCTGGCCTTCACCCTGGAGGCTTCTGCAAAACACCTGTGAGCTTGAGAGTCATTCTGAGGCCCTGAGAGCATAGGGGGCTGCGCTGGAGCTGGTCCAGGTGGGCAGAAGTCTCAGGAGCATTCATCCTCCCTCACCCACACAAAGCTGGAGCCCAGCGTGGCAGCTGCAGATGGGGCCTGCACCCACACCTATCTCAACTATGGTGCTGGCTGGGGGAGAGGAGCGTCCCACTAAAAATGTGTAACTCCATGCTGATCTGTGCTCCAAATTCACATAAAAAACACAAGCTGAAAATATATCTAAAAGTGATCCCAGATTGGAAGCTTCTAAGCACATGGTAGAAGCAAATGCAGATCCGATCCAGGAAAACTCACATTCAACCTAAGGTTCCAACAATCCCCAAAGGTAAAGTTCCAAGGAAGAGGTCACTGTCACAACAAATTTTAAAAGATCACAACATGCACAAGGAAACAGAGATTTCAAAAATTTGCATTATCAGAAAATAGAATAGAAAATATTTTTGGTATCTGTAAAGAAATTAAAGAGGAGATAGCAAATATAAGTACAAAACAAGGAACTATTTTTAAAAAATAAACATTTTGCTAACGACCAAGTCGAATTTCTAGAAATGAAAGATATAGTACAGTAATTGAAATGTAAAACTCAGTGGATAGATGAAGCAGTGGGTTAAGTGACAAGAGAATTGGTGAACTAGTAAGAGATCTGAAGAGATTATCTAGAATGCAGTTCACACAAAGATGGAAAATGTGAAAATGAGGGATAGCAACATGGAGAAGAGTATGACGGTCTGATCTTAGTTCCAGAAAAAGAGAATAGAGAATGGAGAAGAGGAAATATTTGAAGAAATGAAGACTGAGAATTTTCCAGAATTAGTGAAAAACTTAAATCCCAAGCAAACCGAAAGGAAGTCATACCTAAATACATCAAACTGAAATTGCAGAAAACCAAAGAAAAGGAAAAAATCTTAAAAACAGCCAAAGAAAAAGAATTCCCTAAAAAAGCAGAAATTAGACGTAAAAGCCTCAATGAAAGCCAGAAAGCCAAAGAGTAATATTTTCAAGGACCTGAGAGAAAGTAACTCTCAACCTAGAATTGTATATGCAGAAAAACTCTGTCTTAAGAATGAAAATGAAGATAATTTCAGACAAAACTAAGACTTTACTACCAACAGAGCCTTATGAGAAACATAACATGCTTTGCTACAGAGAGTTTCTGTACCATCAATTAGCTCTTATGCGATGGTAAATAGGGAATTGTGTGAGTGCCAGATGGAATTTGCATTTTTGTACATAATTTTTCCTGTCACCTTAGTATTTTTCATCATCAAGCAATAGCAAGTGAATACAAAGTGAATTGAAAACAAAAATCAGATAGATGTTTTCTTACAATTAAAGATAAAGCCTTATCAACTTGAGGACCTTTTAAAAAGCTGAAATCTCTGTGAAAGTGCGTTCTTTTTGGGCAGTTAGTTGCTGGTTTAGGGGCTTCAAAGACTTTTGAAACTTCCCACAATGTTAAGCTATCTAATGAAACCACACGTGGATGAAGAAGCTGACAGTACAGGTGAAGAAGCTGCCAACACTTTTCCCTCAGTTAAAAACAAACAAACCTTTGTTTGATGAATAAGCTACAATCTGCATAAGATTTTGATGGAGCTGCTCTCTATTTAAAGCAAATGCCCTCAAGATTCTACATCTCGGGAAAAAGGAAGTGTGGTTCCAGGGTTTAAGTCTGCAAAGAAGAGACTGACTTTAGATGCGATGTCAGTAGAGATTTAACTGTGCTGATACTGTATTAGAATTGTTACTGTTTTTTAGTGCTTTGGTCACAAGTTTTGAGTTTTGAGTTTTGGGTCGTCTGCTCCAACTCTGTTTTTCCCATAAGTCTTTTTGTTTTCAGTGTCTGATTTTGTAGAACACAAGGTTTTTGAAACAGGGAAACATATTTTGCATTCTAACAGAAATGCCTCTACTAAAGCAAATACTTCAGGTAACCAGATGATTGTCCCAGAGGAAAGGTTTGAGGTGCCACAATGAATGATGGCCCCCCCAAAAAGGTAAGTATCTGAGTAATTCTAAACAAACGTCAACATAGAAGAGAAACAATGATAATGTTTAATTCAAGGCAGAGCTAAAATAGGGGAGTGTGGTTGTTCAAGTATTCTCATGCTCCTGTGAAGAGGTTAAAGATAGTGATTGTTTCTCTTTTTATTAACTACTGATATATTTATAGTAAAATTAAAAAGAATAATAAGGGAATGGTAAAAAGAAAAAAGTTCAAGGTAGTAGTTGTAGCAGTGTGGAAGGCGATGGGGGATGGGATTAAGAGGAACACAGAGGTGCCTTCAAGGCACTGGTAGTATCCTATTTCTTCAGATGGTTGGTAATTACCCAGTTGTTCATATCACTGGTGTTCTTCAAAACTTACACATGGTTGTAAATATTTGTATGTGTATTCAGTATTTATTTTTAAAAACTTTTAGATTATATCAAAACCGACATATGACAACTTATTGATAGAAGTTTTCCTGGTTTATTTCAGTTACCATCCTTGTTCTTCTGTGGGCTGTAGTGTGGTCAATTACTGGCAGTGAATGTCTTCCTGGAGGAAACCTATTTGGAATTATAATCCTGTTCTATTGTGCCATCTTTGGAGGGAAACTTTTGGGGCTCATTAAGTTACCTACGTTGCCTCCACTGCCTCCTCTTCTTGGTAAGTACCAAACACTTCCTGTGTCCTTCAGAGTAAATCATATTTTTAAAATAGTAGTTTGGGAAATAAAGGAATAAACTATTTCTGTATTTGCTGTGCTGGCCCTTAAAGCTGATTGTTAA
The DNA here is from genome assembly GCF_041296235.1 of Equus asinus. Classification (NCBI taxonomy): domain Eukaryota; kingdom Metazoa; phylum Chordata; class Mammalia; order Perissodactyla; family Equidae; genus Equus; species Equus asinus. The sequence continues at coordinate 376,884 of NW_027224823.1, forward strand.
ATTGTGATGAGTTTTATGAGCCAGTTGGTAAACAGCAATTTGAAAATTAAATTATATATACTTACAATTAAATAACTTGCATTAAACACAAGAGCAATACTCAAAACCAATCACTTCTTAATTATTTTACTACATTTTCCTCTTATCTCTCCTCTTGAGATTATGGAAATACTATATCACGGTGTGTCACTGCCCATCTGTTCCCAGCTCCACGTTCAATGACGTCAGGTTGGTAGGTTAACATCAGCCCTGGTAGAAGTATCTGTAATACAGAAATCAGCAAATGCTGCAGCCCAGGGCTTAATATGTTGTCAGTCACTCACATCATTGACAAACGAGTGAAGTTCCAACATGTATTACAAAACTATTCTTCCAGAGGCCATGAGAACTGTGCAGATACGACACGTAAAAATTAGTCTTAAAACTAGGTATTATATCTTTAATGTTTCTTTTAAAAATTCCATATTACAAAATTTCAGTGTACTACTTTCAGTATACCACAAAAGACATTTTGTGTCCCTTTCTCACAGATTTATAAATCATTAAGTTTTATTTAAAAACCATGTACCTTTTACACATGCATATTTGCACACATCTCCTTTTTTTATTTCAAAAGATTGGCCCTCGGCTAACATCTGTTGCCAATCTTCTTTTTTTTTTTATTTCTTCTTCTCCTCAAGGCCCCCCAGTACATAGTTGTATATTCCAGTTGTCGGTTCTTCCAGTTCCTCTATGTGGGACACCACCTCAGCATGGCCTGATGAGCGGTGCTAGGTCAGTGCACAGGATGCAAACCAGTGAGACCCTGGGCTGCCAAAGCAGAGTGCATGAACTTAACCACTCAGCCACAGGGCCAGACCCCCCCCCACACACACATTTCCTAAGTAAAAATTTTTTTCTATTAGTGAGGACCTCAGGATTGGTTAACATAGACCAAAATTATTTTCTTGTGAATTTGTGGTGAGCAATTGAAACTAAATGTAAAAAGAAGTAGAATTATTTACATCTTACTCTACACTGTTTCTCAATATATTTTTCAATTTAGGTAAAATTCAAGTTATTTCACTTAATTCATATTGTTTATCATGGGTGCTTTTTGTTAAAGTTTTTAATTGAATTATTATGACAATGGGTTGTTTCTAGGCCAGCCCGGTGGTGTAGTGGTTGAGTTCCGTGCACTCTGCTTCAGTGGCCCAGGTTCGTGGGTTCCGGTCCTGGCTGTGGACTACACCCTTGTCAGCTATGCTGTGGTGGCGTCCCACATACAAAATAGGGGAAGCTTGGCACAGATGTTAGCTCAGGGCAAATCTTCCTCACCAAAAAACAAAAGGGGGGCTGTTTCTAAATATGCCTGTGTGCTATGATAAAGGGTTGGCAAACCATCTCTTCTTGTAAATAAGATCTTATTGGAGCACACTCATGCTCATTCATTTACATATTGTCTGTGGCTGCTTTTATACTACAGTGGCAGGGCTGAGAACTTATAACAGACACCATGTGGCCCACAAAGCCTGCAGTGTTTCTTGTATGGCCCTTTACAGAAAATGTTTACTAACCCCTGCATCTAAGTCAGAGCTTCTCACACTTTATTATCCAGAGAATGACCTTGGATCTTGTTAAAATGCAGACTCTAATTCAGTAGGTCTGGGGTGAGGCCTGAGATTCTGCCTTTCTAATAAGCTCAAAGACCACACTTTCCACAGAAAAATCATAAGTTTTCAAACCTGGCTGCACGTAGGAATCATCTGGGAAATTTTTTAAAAAGCTGATGCCTGGGACCCACCCCAGAGATTCTGAACTAATTGAATGGAGTAGCCCTGGGTATCAGAATTTTTAAAAGCTCCCCAGGTGATTCTAATATGCAACCTAAGTTGAGGACTACTGTTCTAGACGCCATGAAAAGGCCCTTTACACCTCATCCTTCTCTTTTCCACTCCATGCCTGTTATTGCAACAAGCAAAATACACATGTTGCAAAATGATAAATCCTTGGGCTTTGTGATTACATGAAATCTCCTGAGGTCACTGAAATCATTCTTAAAAGTCACGTACGTAATGTGTCTTACCATCCCTTTCTATAGTGGTACGTTTGTGACAGAAGTTTACTGGCTCTTAGCGTATTAGGGCCAGTATCTAAAACTGAAACATTATCTGAATCCATAAAGAAGACTTGTTAAGGCAGACATGTGTGGTGATTGCCTATTCCATATTTTTAAAAATTCATTGAAATAATTGCCAGAGATGGAGGATGAAGGAGCATTTTTTATTCCAAAAATGAATGTGAAAACAACTTTCCTAGGACACTGTTTCCTTTGCTGATGGTCTGGGTTGCTGGAAATTTTTTTCAATAATGATTTGCTTCAAAATAACTTGAGAGTAGATGAAATAAGATTGGCCATGTATTGATAATTTTTGCATGTTTTAAAAAATTTCCGTAATAGAAATTAAGGAGGAAAGAAGAATACTCCTTATCAAAGAAGGTATTCTTTTCTCCACACCCAAGGGAAAGGCCCCCCCAGGGGCTCAGAGGCCAGAGGGGGCGCCTTCCTAATCACAGTCAGGTGGCCACATCAACGGAGGCCATCGGCAAACAGAACTGTCTCAGGGAAATTGTTTGTACATTCATCTCAGAAATGAAAAATGCTCCTTCATCCCCTCCAAAACTCCAAAAGAAACTCCTACATATTTGTGAGTTCTTATTAGACTATTATTCCTTTTGATTTCAGGTAGTTGTATGCTATAATCAATTTAGGGCTGGTTTAGATTCACATTTTAAGTTTCAGTAAAGAACTGTTGACAAATTAATGAAATGTAAGGTTAGTGCAGCATTTTTGGCTGGTAATTCATTAATATCTATAAAAATGATATACACTGTACCCTGGAGCCTAACATTTCCACTGCTAAGAATTATCCTATGGATATACTTGCACAAACCTACAAATATGTAAGCTCTATGTGGACAAGGCCCATGTTGGTGTAGCTCGCCTCTGCATTACCAGGGTAGAGTAAGGGTCTGGCATGCAGTTAATAAATACTGTGCTCATTTCAGCACTGTTTGTAATGAAAAGTCTGGAAAGTTCCTTCAAGTCCCTTACTTAGTCCAAAAATTATGGTACTTCCACACAACGAGAAACTATTCCAACTATTAAAAAAAACAAGGCAAATATATATGTGCATCATTGGGAATATGTCCACGATATATTGTTAAGTGGAAAAGAAACAGATTATACAATGGTATTTAAACATGCTCTCATTTGTGTCCAGTGCAAAAGAGCACACGTACACACACACAGAGAAGCATGCTTTAATAGGTAGAGAAACTTTCTGGAAGGGCACAGAAAACTCTGGACAGTGGAAACCTTTGGGGAATGAAGCTGGAAAGTTGCACTTGGGGTAGGACATGTACTGGTCACTTTACATTGTCTGTCATGGTTTAATTTTATCATGAGCAAATATATTATTATTCTTTTAAAAACAGCTATTGTAGGCTGGTTCTTACTTTCAAAAATTCTAGAAAGATCATGACTGCAGAATTCATAACTTCTTCTAGATTAAATGGCAGCAATGAGAAATGCCTGGAAGAGATGCTTCCTTGCCTAATGGTGTCTGGAACAAGTCACAAAAAGCTATACTTGTAATTCATCTCTATTCTCATAAGCTTACATATAAAACAACCCAAAGTTAGTAAATTTATTTAGTCCTTTGAAGTGTGGTCCATATAAGGACGTGGTAAGAAAAGAGTCCTGCTGGAGAAGAACAGAGTGTGGACGGCTTGCAGTCTCTGAGGAGAAATCCTTCCCCTATCTGGGCATGTGGTATCAGGGAGGGCAGGATTCTCTGACAAACTACCCGGCTTCCTCAGGCACACTCAACTACTTGCAGTTCCCAGAATGTGTCACACTTTCCCTTCATACCTTGGAAGAAACTGTTATTTCTCCCAGAAACTTCTCAACTTCTCCAGCCCCTTCTTCATTCCCCTTCCCCTTCTTTGGCCCCTGCTGACTCACCCTTCCTTGTCTCAGCTTGTATAAGGCCTCCTCATGCTTCCATAAAATTGAGGTTGCCCCCATAGACTGAAAGCTTGTTGAGGGATAGTACTGAGCCTTTGTTCATTGCAATATCTCTAATACCTACTATAGTGTCGAAAGTACCGAAGGCATTTGATAAATGTTGAATGGCTGAAGGAAAGAAGAGCCACCAGCTGACATGACAGAACAATGTCTATTTCATGATAACTCACTTCTAAGCCTTTGCAAAGCAGGTTATATGTTTTTTATTAAATTATCTGGTTTGAAAATAGGTAAAATAGAGCCCATATAGGTATTGATATTTCAAGTAATCTGGCATGGTAAATAATTTTAGAATCTTTCTGCTGTTTGCATACAAAGAGATGACTGAATTGGGCCTTGTATTAAAACATTTTATATTCAGAATTTGATCATACTTTCTACCCAAATACTACATCCTGTTTCTCTCTTTCAGGTTCAATTATTAATGAATTATTAATTATTCTAATCTTTCATTTTTATCTGCATATTAAAGCCTTTTCTTAGCTCCTGTAATTTTTTTTTTCATTAAAAGTTTGACATAATTTCATCTAAGGACTAAGCATAAAAGAAGTGGTTCCTGGGATTATAATCCTGGGATAGTCTCTTCTACATCTAAAGTACTGAAAATATTTTCTGTATTTGAAAACTAAAGATTTGTTTGATTTCTCCATCCCAGGCATGCTGCTTGCTGGGTTTCTCATCAGAAATATCCCTGTCATCAATGATAACGTACAGATCAAGCAGAAGTGGTCTTCCGCTTTGAGAAGCATAGCACTATCTGTCATATTGGTTCGTGCTGGCCTTGGGCTTGATCCACAGGTATTGAAGTATAAATTTCTAATTATTGACTTGGAATTTTGTTCTTCCAATATTGCAAGTATTTAGAATGACTGAGCTTTAGGAAATGGATGTGGACACTTTGCACAGCATTCAGAACGACAGAATGAAATTTATTTCATACAGGACTGTCCCCAAAAGATGTTCCCATACTCTCTCTTGGAGAAAGGTGGAGTTACTGTCTATCTAGGGACAGCACCAAGAATAAAGGCTCCCCTTTTCTCTGACAGAGATACAGGCCGTAGTTATAAATAAGGGTTGTGAGAGAGAAGACATCATATTTTTGGTGTGGAAAGCCCTATACGAGTGTTTAGGACTAACTATGCTGGCTCAGAAAACTGCCTAGCATACAGAATGAGTCTCAAAGTGTGCTTTTTTCGTGTTTGCTTTTGAAAGCAGGAATGAATGTTCTTGAGGATTGCCTTTACATCCGGTTCATTCTGGGGCCACAAATTATACATATGGCCAACACCGAGACGGTTAGATCAGCTAGTGTGGAGGTTATGAGCACAGACTCTGAAAGCAGCCTGGCCGAGCTCAAACCAAGCTCCACCACTCACTAATTTCATGATCTTGGAGAACAGCTTTAACTTGTGCCTTTTTGGATGAGAAAATCTAAACAATGATGATAATATTATCCCCTGTGTCATAGGTTGCTATGAGGACTAATAAGCCAACTCTAAAACACTTAGAACACTGAAATGTTTGTTAAATAAAACTCATTACCTGGAAAATTCATGATGGATGATCCAGACAGTCTGAACACTGAAGAAAAAGCATTTAATGTCATTCTCTCTGTGTGTCTTTAGAGGGTTATTTCGTATGTCTATTTTTATATTTCAGGCCCTGAGGAAGCTGAAGGGTGTCTGTGTAAGATTAGCCATGGGTCCCTGTCTTGTGGAGGCATGCTCATCTGCTCTTCTTGCCCACTTCCTAATGGGTTTGCCGTGGCAATGGGGATTTATACTGGGGTAATGATTTTTCTTTGTCGTATGAAAATACACACGGACATTTAGGACTTTCTCTGACGCTATACAAGTGAATGCATAATATTTTCGTAAGGACATCAGAAAATACAATACAGATATTCCAGCATAATATTATGACTATTAATATACCAGCATATAAACATTATAACTTCAAAATATAGTGTATGTCTTTGTAGGTGCTAACTTTGACAGTTTTATAATAATTTAAACTATTGAGGAAGTAATAGACTTTTATTATGCCTGATTCCATGCCAGTGAGAGATGCCAGATCTCTCCTCAAAGTCCATACAAAGGATAACGAATGCTCAACGGTGATCCACACCTAGCACAGGCCTCCTCCTCCTTTCACCAGGCTCTTATGATTATCTGTTCTGCTGTATTTTCCTCCTGCTGTTAGTTCTTTCTTCTTCTTCTTCTTCTTCTTCTTTTTTTTTTTGGTGAGGAAGATTGGCCCTGAGCTAACATCTGTTCCCAAGCTTCCTCTTTTCTTTTTTTTTCTCCCCAAAGGCCCAGTATATAGTTGTATATCCTAGTTGTAAATCCTTCTAGTTCTTCTATGTGGGATGCCACCACAGCATGGCTTGATGAGCAGTATATAGGTCCACACCAGGATCTGAACCAGCAAACTCTGGGCCGCCGAAGCAGAGCACATGAACTTAACCACTATGCCACTGGGACAGCCCCCGGTTCCTACTTCTAAGATTTAAGAGCCATAAGAAGTAAATAAATATGAAAGTACTTGGTAAGAATTTGGTGTTGGGGCCAGCCCCACGGCTCATGTTGAGGTGGCATTGGCGTCCCATATAGCACAGCCTGAGGCACTCACAACTACAGTCTACAACTATGTACTGGGGGGCTTTGGGGAGAAAAAAGAAAAGATTGGCAACAGATGTTAGCACAGGTGCCAATCTTTAAAAAAAATAATAATAATTTGGTGCTGATAAGTAGGCAAGAAGTAAGAACTACTTACTTCTCACGGTTAACACTCTCGAGCTATACTGCCTAGATTCAAATCTCGGCTCTGACTTTCCAGTATGTGATCTTCGGCAAATTACCTAATCTCTTTGTGCCTCCATTTCCTCATTTGCAAAACAAAGATAATGATTGTAGCTACCTCATAGGGTGGTTGTGAGGATTAAATTAGTTAATATATGTGAAGTGCTTAAAATGGTGTTAGGTACATAGTGAGCTTCATAAATGCTTTCTGCTATCCTACTGCTGCCGTTATCAGTGTCACTGTTACTGTCACTATGGCCTTCCTCTTCTAATCTGTTGTCTGATTTTTACATGCCAGGTCCTGATAGAAGGCCTCGCATCACTGGATTCCAATCCAAAAAGTCCATGGCCGTGTTTTTCAAACCTCATGCCGTGGATGTTTTGTTTAGATAGAAGGCAGATTCCTGGGGCCTCACCCCATTAGGTCTTCCAGACCAGCCGTAAATACAGATTTCAGACAGGCTGCGTAGTCCCAACGCAAGTTGTCCATGGCCACGCTCAGAAGAAGTGTTCTGTAGAACTTGTAGCTGTGCGTGTGTTTCTGTTTGGGACTTCACTGCCTTTGAAAGACTGTAATTGTCTAAAGTGTAACCTCTGAAAGAGTGGAGGTTATTATAATTTCACTAATAATAGTAATAATGAAGAAGATGCTATCATAAATATTTAAAGTGCTGCCTGCTTAGTTTTGTCTTAGGTGCTGTGTCTCCAGTTGTGGTGGTGCCTTCAATGCTCCTTTTGCAGGAAGGGGGCTATGGTGTTGAAAAAGGTGTCCCGACCTTACTCATGGCTGCTGGCAGCTTTGATGACATTCTGGCCATCACTGGCTTCAACACGTGCTTGGGCATGGCCTTTTCCACAGGTAAACTGATCAGTTCATGTGTGCTGTTCTCTTATGCTCTAGCGACATAGATATGATGTTGTGAGTGTGGCATATTTCCTTGATAATTGATTAAGGCAAATTAAAATAGAAAAAGCAACTCCAAGAGTTAGTTCTATACCTAAGGAGAAACCAGTGGCTTCTTGTCTTTACTCCCTTCACCCTCTAAATATAAAATGCTCAAGTACTGTGGTAGGTGCGTGAGGGGGCTTCAAAAGAGCAAAGTCGAAAGAAGGAGAACAGCTTCTGCATGCAGCCACCCGGGAGGGTCAGCCTTCGAGACTGCGCACAGAGGGTGAGCAGGTGTTTCAGTGAGCACAAAGGACAAAGTAGTCCAAGTGGGAGGGACAGTTTCTGTTCTCTCGTCTTTAACATTTTAGGGGAAATAATTATTTTAATGTGTATCTTATTAATACTTAATAACTGTCTGATACAGACATATTTTGTTTTAAGTAGTAATAAAACAGGAACTTAAGGCATTTTTTCCCTACTGTTATTCAACACCTTTATTATCCTTTGGGACAGCACACATTTAAGTTCACTTTTTAATCTGTTTCCAAGACTGGAAGATAAGATTTGCAATTTCATATTATTGACAAAATGTAATTGTGGGCTAAGTTTAGCTTCAGATTATTTAGTGGGAACACACCTTAGAAAGTCTTGTGTTCTCAGTCTCTCTGCCCCATGGTTATCCTCCCATTTTATGACTATATTTGACGTATGCCAATTACCTAGTACTTCACCTCTTCCCACACCCTGAAGTTGCCTTACGTCTAGTCCCCACCGTGTATCACTGGTGAATTAATCTTCTCAAAGCATTGTTTTGATAGTCTTACTTTCTTGTTCAAGCACCAGCAAGGATTCTCTATTACCAATTAGGTCGAATCTACACCCTTGTCTCTATTTTAACTCTACTGTACCTGTCCAATCGTACATTCTCCCTGCTTCCTGGTATACACCTTTAAAACAATAGTTCTCAGCCTCAGCTGCACACTATAATTACCTGGGAACTTTTTAAAAATACTCATATGTGGGCCCTACCTTAGGCCACTTAAATCATAATCTTTGGGAATGGAAACCACAGCTTTAGAGCAACAGAGTTTGCATTAAAATCACACAGGAGCAGGGTAGGGAGGGCCGTGGGGAGCGGCTGCTGGGGTTTTCATAATCTGAGGGGTGGGGGTGGGGGTGGGGCTAGCCTGAAGAACCTTCCTACTTGACAATACTCTGTACCCTCTGCCCTGCCCTACTAAATGCAGTCCTTAGACCATCTGGATAGGAGCTACCTGGAGCCTCTTTAAAATGTGGATCCCAGGCCCGGCCAGACTTACTGCATCAGAATTTTCAGAGGTGGGGCCCAAGAAGTCTTTTTTTCTTTTAAACAATCTTACTATACGGGAGACTGAAAGTGGTTAGTTACTTTCTACACATTTATAGTAAATTATTTACTGTAATATCTTGCAACGTATACTATTATCACAGATAAATGTTTTTGACAGTCACACTATTACCTAATAGAGAGCTGTCCTAGCTAAATAAAACTACTACAGAGGTAATCATTTTTTTAAATACAAGAGATAATTGAAACTGTAGGGGAGGAAAAACCGTTTCCCACACCAGGTTCGTTGACTGGGGCCCTGTAATCAGACTGACAAGAGACAGACTAACAAGAGAAAAACAGTTTATTAACGTGTGCATTGTGCTTACACAAGACCTCAAAGATGAGTAAGTCAAAGGAGCGGTCAGAATTTGGGCTTGTTCAGCATTTTAGCAAAGAACAATAATTATGTGGAGAAGCACAAGATAAAGGAGCTTTGAGCTTCTAGAGGCAGCAAATTGTGGGAAAAGAAACATATGGGGACCTAACGGTAGATAAGGGCTTGTTTTAGCAAAGTTTGTGATGTGAATTCCTCTGGTGCTGTCTTGGGGCTGATAAGGGCCCATAAGTGTCCCAAGTTGTCTCAGTGATTAACTTCTGTCCTTCCTGGTAAAAAGGAGAGGGGACACCTTTATGAATGTATGTCCTGCTTTTGGGCAAATAGTGAGAGGGCAGAGAGCTTTTCTTATATCTGCTTCTTCTCAATTGCCTTCAACTCAGAATAATCCTTATGCCCCAGTGGCATATTTGGGGTGACATATTGCGTACTCTAAACCACAATGACAAAAACCCACAATAACTAGTTAGTACATTTTTTCTTAGAATAGTGTGTGAAGAAGGGCTTTATGTGTTGAACAACTTTTTTTTTTTTTTTGAGGAAGATTAGCCCTGAGCTAACATCTGCTGCCAATCCCCTTTTTTGCTGAGGAAGGCTGGCCCTGAGCTAACATCCTTGCCCATCTTCCTCTACTTTATATGTGGGACGCCTACCACAGCATGGCTTGCCAAGTGGTGCCATGTCTGCACCCGGGATCCAAACTGCCAAACCCTAGCCGCCAAAGCGTAATGTGTGAACTTAACCATTGCACCACTGGGCCGGCCCCTTTGAGCAACTTTAATATAATTTTCTGCACAATGTGTTCACAAAGTTTTTTTAATTAAAGTTTCCTAAGTTCTGTATGATATGGGGGAAAATATTGGTTCTACTTACCTCTCTATTATTTCAAAGAAGCTGAGTAAGAAATAAAGATTCTTCTAAGAGCAATTTCAAAAATAATTTGTTTTCAGTTTGCTTTTAGAATAAACATTCAAGAAGGAATGAGTCCTTTACACTCATCATAGTAAGAAAAGATTCTTGATTTTAATTTTCAAATTAAGTTCCTGTATTCTATACATATCAAACCTACTAAAATCAGTGTACATTTGTTATTTTAAAATCAGGCTCGTAGGGCCAGCCCTGTGGGGTAATGGTTTAAGTTCGTGTGCTCTGCCTTAGTGGCCCAGGATTCGTGGGTTCAGATCCCAGGCACGGACATAGCGCTGCTCTTCAAGCCATGCTGTGGCGGTGTCCCACATAAAATAGAGGAAGACTGGCACAGATGTTAGCTCGGTGACAATCTTCCTCAAGTAAAAAGAGGAAGATTGGCAACGGATGTTAGGTCAGGGTCAACCTTCCTCACACAAAAAAAAATCAGGCTATTAAATGGCTGTTTGAAAACTAGATCAGTCTACTCACCCAGCCTATGCATATCATACCAATTAGCTCTGAATCATGAATTTTATCTTTCATATTTTCTTAGGCCCTTTAGGTAAAGTTTTTTGAAGTAAATGTACAAAAAAGTGCACAAATCATAGTTTATGCCTATTTTGAAGTTTATCTCTAATAATGCATACCTTTCTTATAAGATAGGCCCATTTTATTAGACACTTTAAGTCACATATATTTAAGACTGTGGAGAGCAGGAAATATCTGTAAACTTTTCCTTCTGTGTAATCAGATGCTTTGTGTGATGATTGAAGTAAAGTCTTTGTATTTATGGATTTAGAGTTCTGACTGAAGATTTTTTTTATGTGTGTCTAAGGTTCCACGGTTTTTAATGTCCTCAGAGGCATTTTGGAGGTAGTAATTGGTGTGGCGGCTGGGGCTCTTCTTGGATTTTTTATTCAGTACTTCCCAAGCAGTGACCAGGTAAAGGAAACCATCTGTGGGAAAGTCGTGCTCTAAAATGTCACGGGAAAACATTCTGGAACACTCCCTCAGAGCCATGTGAAGGACGTGATTTAGCAAATGACCCCCATTTTAAAACTGCTTGCTGCTCTGTCAGTGCTGTCTGTGAGGCTTAGGAAGACAGCTAAACCTTGAAGATGTTAATGCAGTCCTGGGATTTTCTTCTCCTATTTATATTCTGTACACTTCAGCTTGCACTGTAAAACAAATAACATGAATTCCAAACTAATAGGATATGCAAGTCTTATTTTTATTTTCATTTTTTTGAGGAAAGATTAGCCCTGAGCTAACATCTGCTGCCAATCCTCCTCTTTTTGCTGAGGAACACTGGCCCTGAGCTAACATCCGTACCCATCTTCCTCTACTTTATATGTGGGACGCCTGCCACAGCATGGCTGGACAAGCAGTGCATAGGTTGCACCTGGGATCCGAACTGGCCAACCATGGGCCGCCGAAGTGGAACGTGCGAGCTTAACCACTGCGCCACCCAGCCAGCCCCGCAAGTCTTATTTTTTTAATTAATTTATTTTTTATTTTTATTATTATTCATAATACTCAACTAAATCAAGATATAAAATGGTTCTTTGGGCCCACGGTTTTAGTGTCAAAATACCTTAGATTCTAATACTATCAAATAGATAGACCTTAACATTTCATTAAAATATAGTCTCTTTCTCACCAAGTAGATTGAAGTTCTTTACTGTACATAGTGATTCTTAATGAGAAACAAAGGCTTGTTTGTTTTCCTTTACCCTCTTTAGTCTCTTCTGATAGGTAAACATATAAAAACCTTTTCTTTTCTAAAAGAATTGGTGTTATTTTGAGATTTCAGAGCATTTTGAATGGAATTCAAATCTTAACTGAAGTAAAACTTTAATTAAGAAAATTAATGTTTGCATTATCAGAATGTATGTTGATTTGAATTTTTATTGTGCTGCAAAAAAACTCCAAGTAAAATAGTCTGTAAAAGATTTTATGAATGCATAAAAGAAAATTCAAGGATTTTCTAATTATGCAACAAAGTACAAAGAAAAATGATGGCTTACATTTTGTTGCTTACTGTGTATAAAATGACAGGTGAGTTGAGTAAAGTCCCGCTGTGCTCATCAGGGCAGCGACTATCTACATGCAGCTCCAGCAGACACAGGACATTTCCAGAGACAGTACAGACATAGAAATTTCCAGCATCACTGATCGTTCTGTTGGGAAGCGCTGATCTAGTGCAATCCACACAATAACCCATGAAGAGAATACCTTTAATATGACCATTTCACTGCTGAGGCTCAGGGAGAGATGACTTAAACAAGGTCACGTAGCTAGAACGCCGTAGAGCTGGGTATGAACTCAGTTCATCCACTGCCAGGGCCTGTGCGCTTCCAGTCGAACCCTTCTAAGGACCTGCTGCCTTCTAAAGCAATCAAGAAGTTTAAAGGCTGAACAGGGACAAGTAACGAAAGAGAGGAGCACATTGCTTAGATTTTAAAAATCAACACCACAGACTCCTCTCAGTCTACAGCCACCTAGAGTTTCTTGGTATTCAAAGATTTAGAAAGAAGAACTGGAGAGCATCACATTAAAGAGTAAATAGAGAACCTAAAAATAATAGAGATATCATATCTTTAAGCTTCACAAAAACCCCATGATGTAACTGCTTTCAAGGAGGAGGAAACAAAGCTTGGAGAGGCTAAGTAATATGGCCACTGCATAGCCAATGGTGGGAAAGAGCTTGCATTTTAACCCTAATTTGTCCACTTCCAAAGCCCACACACTCTTTTCTGCTGCTCCGTTCAGCCCTGCGGACTTCTGCGTCAATGACTTCAGAGGAGGCTCACTGAGGTTCCTGAACGGGGAAGCTGCGTTTGTACACATGCTAACTCTACTTTTGTTAAGGAAAAGAAAGTAAATGTTATGTCATGCATTTATGTGCACAGATACAGACATTTTTATTTTCTACTAAGTCCTGAATATGGAAAAATCAATAATTAAAAATCAGTTCTATGAAATAATTGAGCTAATCCACGTTTTTTCTCCTCAAGGACAAACTTGTATGGAAGCGGGCGTGCCTTGTTTTGGGGCTGTCTGTGCTGTCGGTGTTCAGCAGTGTGTATCTTGGTTTCCCTGGGTCAGGAGGACTGTGTACGTTGCTCATGGCTTTCCTTGCAGGCATGGGATGGAGCAGTGAAAAGGTGAATTTCATTTTAAGTTCTTCTTCTCATGACTACTTTCTGATTAGATTAGTTTTTTTCCAGATACTTTCATAATATCAAGTTAATAAAATTAATCATAAGAGCTATTTTCTGTACATATACAAACGTATGCCCAAATGCACACATACACTTCCTTTTTTCCTGTTACATACCAATCTATAACTTGATGTTTTTACTTAAAATGTATCATGGTCATATTTCCATGATGCCTCCCTTATTCTTTGTAAGGGTTGCAGAGTATTGCATTGTATAGCTGTACTGTACTTTATTTAACCAGTTTCCTGCCTAAATTTAATTTAACAGACATTTAAATTGTTTCTAATTTTCTGCCAAGACAAAAAGTGCATCAATAAAATATCCTTGCATATACCACTAAGACACTATCAAGTCTAAGAAGCACCATTATTTTACATGCCACCAAGAGAGAAAAAGAATGCTGCCAATTAAACTATGACATCACTTCCTAATTTCAGAAATGAAAAAGTGTGTTTCTTAAAATCAACAAAATATAGCATATCTTTGAGTGTATCTATAGGATTAATTTCTAGAAATAGGATTTCTCTATGAAAGAGTATGCACATTGATACTTTTGATAGTATCAATTTGCCCTTTTTTTAACGTATGCTTTTTAAAAATTTTTTGGTGAGGAAGATTGGCCCTGAGCTAACAGCTATTGCCAATCTTCCTCTTTTTTTCCTCCCCAAAGCCCCAGTACGTAGTTGTATATCCTAGTTGTAGGTCATTCTAGTTCTTCTATGTGGGACGCCGCCACAACATGGCCTGACAAGCGGTGTGTAGTAGGTCTGTGCCCAGGATCCAAACTGGTGAACCCAGGCCGCCAAAGCAGAGTGCACGAACTTAACCACTCAGCCATGCAGCCAGCCCCTTGAGTTGCCCTCTTAAACAGCAGTACCAATTTATATTCCCACCAACAGTTTGTGAAAGGATCTGTTTTTCTGATCTGTGTACTTTCAATCTTTAGATATTTTGCTAATCTGACAGGTGAAAAATGTTTCTCATTATTGATCTGATTTGTATTTCTTTACAAGTGGAGCTAATCATCTTGTCATATATTTACTAGCCAGTTTATTCAAAAGCCTGTGCCCATTTTTTATGATTGTCTGTTTTTCTTACTGACTTTCAAGATCATTAAAATTATTCATTTCCTTTATGTGTATTATGGAAATTAGCTGGTTGCCATTTATTTAATTTCAAGGTACATTTTTATGGATTTGAACTTGAGAGGATCATATACTATTCTGCTTCATGAAGAAATTAGATGTGGGTGACCTAAACTAAATACACATATATCATTTGGGAAAACCAAAGACAACTGTTGAAAATAATTCAGCTTAAAATAATACTACATGAAAAATATATGTTGATTATCAGTCCTGAGGTTGGGTGTGCAGTGCCCTGCAGGTGAGCGGTCTCTGCAGAGGTCTGTAGAGGCAGGGCTTCACTGTGGGCACATGGCACTCCGTTGGAGGCTTTCACTCTCGGGAGGCAAGACATGTGCAGTTGGGCATCCCTTTGCTGTAGAGGAGGGTGGATTGGTGGGGCTGCCTGGAGCCTTGTGTAGATAAGGGACTGAGGCCCCAGGAAAGCAGGCCGCAGTGGATTGGGCTTTGCAGGCAAGGAGCAAGGCTCTGCAGAGCCCTGCTGCAGGCACTGCATGGGCCCAGGGCTGCTGCGTCCTCCTGGGGAGGCTTGGCTGTAAGGCTTATTTCAGGTCTACTTTTTTTTCCTTAGCAGCACCCGTATTATTAAATTCTCCTTTGTGATTTCACGTAACTTAACATCTGACAAGAGGAAAGCTAAAACATAAACTTCCCAGTATAAATTGGGTCCTCTTATCATCCCTCATCTCTTGTAAACATTTGCTCTTGTCAAAATTTGCTTTTCCGTGGCTTCACTTTCCTTGCAGGCCGAGGCAGGTGATCACACATTGCTGTTCAGTCTCGGGTCTGATCTCGGCTCCCTGGCTCCTCGCTGAGCGCTCACTGCTGAGTGCCTTCCATCCTGCCTGGGCTGCTGACCAGCGCACTGCTCTTGGAGCACTCTGGCCCCCTTGTCCGGGACAGAGCTCGCAGTCTTCACTCCGTGAAGGCATGCCACTGTGTGTGCACTGTGACCCTTGTCGAGCATCTGGGAGCTTGCCTGACATTAGCATTTTACAAACTGTCCCTTCACTTTTGAATGGTAACCTTTTTTAGCATTTAAAAAAATAAATTACCAAAGAGAATATTGTTTAGAATAAAGTTTATTTGATTTCTGAGTATGAAAGCGGTATATGCTTATTGTAGAACTTTGAAAAATTTTTTAAAAGTCAGATAAAAGGAAAGAAAAAATGATTTGTAATTTCTCCACCTAAAGCCAACAGCTCTGTAAACTATTTTGGTTTATTTCCTTTCATTTATTCAACAGGAAAATTCTCAAATATGCTTGTAGTAAGTTTCTTCAAATTGAATTTTATAGGTAAATGCTTTCTGTTGTCACTTGTTTAAAAGTCTTCAAAAATTACAACCAACTCATTATATTATACTGTCATGGGTGAAAAGAGGGAAGAGAATTAATCAATTTTTATTGCCACTCCGTATGGCCCTGTGCTAGCCAGTGAGGGGATATTCTCATTTATTCTCATCAAAAAAACCTTTGAAAAAATATTACCATTTACATTTTATAGAGACTGTAAGTCAGAAGGACTTAAATAACATGTCCAAGGTCACAAAATTAGAAAGTGGCACTGGGATTTAACTCAGGTTTATCGACTCCAAAGTGACCAGAATATACCATCATTGTGCAGGGCACGTTTTTATGTTTCGACATCTATTCGAATAACATATAGCAAGTGTATTAAAAACATTATACTTCCAAACTTTGCAATTTCAGATTGTTTGTAAATTAATAAATGATAGGATAAAAAATAAACAGTGAAAAGGAACCATATCATTTGGAATAGAACATAAAAGAGTAGTTTTAGCAACAGACGTCGAGGGGAAGACGGGTGCCCACCGCAAGTGGACGTGAGCCACTCGCGCAGAAGACAAGGGAGGGGGCCCGGCCAGTTCCGGTTACACGATTCTTCAGAAAACGAGGATGTGAGTCATGTAGAAAAGACCGTTATAAACCAAACAAATCATCTGTTTTTCTGCATTTGCCATAACTTTGCCTGAATTGCCAGCAGCCTGGCTGATTACATAGAAGATCAATGTAATCCCAAAACCCGGAGAGAGAACTGACAGCTTTTTTTTTCATATTTACCTCTGGTTAATCTCCTATGTATGTCTCTTTACACACACACACACACACACACACACACACGTGGATGCACCATAAGCTTTTTAAAACCAGTCTCTGCTATTTTAAATTATGCTGAAATCCAATATCGTTTCCTTAGGGCAGATTCTTAATGCTAAATTTTTTGGGTCAAATAACATGAACATTTTTAGGTTTTTGACACGTATTACCAAACTGGTTGCTTTCTAGAGTTGTATCCATTTACTTTTCCACCAGTAATATGTGAGGTACCTATATCATTACATCGTCATCAGCTTAGAATAATGTTTATCCAACTTTAGCACCACCTGGAAGTCTTGTTAAATTGGACTTGTGGACCCCACTCCCGAATTTCTGATTTAGTTAGACTACGGTGGGGCCTGAGAATGTGTACTTCTGATCAGTTACCAGGTGATGCTGATGCTGCTTCCCTGGGGACCACACTTTGTGAAACACTGCCTTAGAATATTATTGTTTTTAATTTTTATCCTTACTGATAGTCAAAAGTGGTATCTTTTTTTGTTTTATGCCTCCTTGCTTAACAATAAAATTGAATGCTTTTTCATATATTTAGCTATTTGTATTTTTTCTTTTTCTTTGATAGGTTTTTTGTCCATTATCTCCTAAAGTTGAATGTACTGATTATATATACGATATTAGCCCTTTGTGCCTTTTTTTATTGTTCATTTTTAACACACAAATATCTTATAGTTTCACGTGGTCCGATCTATCAATCTCTTATTATGACCTTTCCTCAGTTTATTTTTTCTTAAAGATTCCTTTCCTAGTGAAATCTTACCTATGTTATCTCATTTATTCTTTGCAATAACCTTGAGAGGTAGATATGAGACCCATTTTACAAATGAGGATACCAAGGCCTAGAGATAGTAGATAGAGTGCCTAAGGTCACCAAGCTAATAAGTGGCAGAGCCAGGATGAAAACACACTGTTTGAGTATATGAAAATGATTTCCTAAAGACAGGGTAAAAAAACCTTCATTGAATCACTTATATGGCAGACACTCTCCATATCTTTTCTAATTTAGTACTCAGGCAAGTCCCTACTTCTGGAGGCACCAAATCAATGAGTCCAGGTTTTGGACTGCTTTTCCTCCTTGTTCCATGGTGTAGCATAGGGTCTGAGCACTCAGACTTCCTGGATTAAGCTCAGCCCTACACCTGAGTAGCTGTATGCCCATGTACAAAGTATCTGACTTCTCAGTCTTCGATTTCCATATCTCTCAAGTGGGGAATGATAATAGCAACAACTTCATAGAGTGGAGGATTAAGTGAAATAATCTATATAAGGCAAAGTGCTTAGTCAGAACACACTAATAATTTTTATGACTATCTCTGAGCAGCACAATGTAATAAAAAGAGCATAAAATTTAATCTATGGAAATTGGGATTCCAGTCCCAGAGATTCTACTGTCTAGATGTGTAATCCCAAGCAAGTCACTTACCTTCTCTAATACTCAGTTTCCTCAACTGTACACTGAAAAAAATAATAATAATCACTAAAGAATTATTGTGGCTATTATGTGGGAAAATGGAAATAAAACACTTGTAAACTCAGTGCTGTAGCTATATTGTTGTTGAATTATGCTTTGACAAGCTACAATATTTTATAAAATTTTGTTTGCGCCTGTAGTTTTCTGACATTATCTCATACTTTCCTGCTTGGTTTTCCTTATAATCTTGCCATTATTGTATTCAAATGCACTCACTTTTTTAAGGCCTTTTTCATCTATATTTTTCATCTGTTTTCAAATGCAGTGCTTCTTCTGATGACTTTAACAGCTACAGGATGTTTTTCTTGATATATTTTCAATCTTCTGAATCTTGAAATCTTCTCTCTAAGAAGAGAAGTGTCAGCTTAAGTAGATATTTAACTCATGATGAAACTTCTGTTTCTCTTAACTTTCTCTTTTTGTCCATAATGGAAAGTGATTTCCATTGTTGAAGATTCTTACTAATGGTGCATACAGATAGGTAAAGTGGCCTTAACTTTCAGTGGACACCACAGTCTTCATTCCTCTGAACTCATGTCTTCTTTTGTACTTAGCCTATTTGATGACTCCTTTTTCTTTCTTTTTTTTTTCCTGAGGAAGATTCACCCTGAGCTAATATCCATTGCCAATCTTCTTCTTTTTATTTTTGCTTGGGGAAGATTGTCACTGAGCTAACATCTGCACCAGTCTTCCTCTACTTTGTATGTGGGTCACCACCACAGCATGGCTGATGAATGGTGTAGGTCCACGCCTGGGATCTGAACCTGCAAACCTGGGCCACCAAAGTGGAGTGTGCCAAACTTAACTACCACACCACGGGGCCAGCCCCTCTATTTTCTTTATAAACAGATTCATTTTAGTTTTGAAGTTACAAAAAAACCCACAAGAAGGTACATTGTGGCTCCTCTCTCATCTTTAAGTTTTACAATATATAGGGCCATGTCTGATATTAAATTAGTCTACAGTATTACAATCAAAAACCAAATCGTGGGGCCAGCCCTGGTGGTCTAGTGATTAAGTTCAGCATGCTCCGCTTTGGTGGTCTGGGTTCAGTTCCCAGGCACAGATGTACACCACTTGTCTATCAGTGGCCATGCTGTGACAGCAGCTCACATACAAAATAGAGGAAGACTGGCAACTGATGTTGGCTCAGGGCGAATCTTCCTCAGCGAGAAAAAAAAAAAAAACCAAATTGTGGCCTTTGTCCAAGTTTAGAAATAAAAACAATTTGATAGAGAAAACTCAATATGCCTCTGCCTTCATTGGAGTTCTCAGTACATGAAATACTTTCGAGGACTTCTGTTAAGCCATTAGTCATGGCAACAGAAGGCTAAGTAACCTAAAATTAATAGAGTTGATTTTTGTTCTTTACAACTATGGATATCAGCTAAAGTCTGAACTTTAGCTATGATATACTCTAAAAACTAAATTAAAAAGTAAAATTTAAAGATATGTAGAAGGGTGGCATCTGGACCTTAGTTTGGCAGACGATTCACTGTCATTAAGTGATAAAGGATCTTGGACGTTATCTAATGTAAACCTCTCATTTTACAAATGAGGAAAATTAGGTGCTGAGAGGCGAGTGGCTTGCAGTTGGTGTGTGGCAGAATTTGAACCTCAGTCATGATCTGATTCCTTACGATGTGAAAACATAACTTTATAATGATATAGGAATAGAACTATATAAATAAATCAACCAACCCCTCATATACGGTGTCTTTAAACATTTATAAACTAAGAGGAAATAGAATCTTCACCTTAATAAACATACCAGAAATAACAAAAATTAAGAAAATAGGGAAACGAGGTAATCCTCCTTTGTCAAACTGCTGAGTACGTAAATGAAAGTATAGATCCTTAGATGTGTAAAAATGGTAAAAAAATGTTAAAATGTCGTTCAAAAACATAGATTCTTATTAGTTGATTGAAAAAATCTGTTAAATGTAAATTCTTAGACACTGTTAAGGGTACTGCTAAATTGCCCTACAAAAAAAGCATTATCAATTTGCTCTCCTACCAATTGCTTAGTTTCCTTACAGTCTTATAAATACTAGACATTATTAAAACTTTTTAGTGTTTTTTTCCAATATGATGGCTCCCCCCCCAAAAAAATATATGGTATATCATTTTAATTTGTGTTTCTCTGATTACTGAGTTTTAGTATCTCATGTTTTTTGGCCCTTGTGTTTCTTCTGGTACAAATTACTTGTGTGTATGCCTTGCCCATTTTTCGATTAGGTTCTATGTCTTTTTCTTATTGATTGGATATTGCTCCTTATTCTGTTACACATGGTACAGATATTTTCCCCTGGTTTGTCACCTATCCTTTTTTATGGTTTCTTTTGCCACAAAATATTTTCGTTTTATTCTAGTCAATTATGTCAATCTTTTCCAAGGGTTTTTGTATTGTGTGTCATAAAGTTAGTACTTATATCAATTAGGGTCTTAGAAGGAATGAGAAACCATATAGTAACTGGAATAGGGAAAGCTTATTATTAACCATACTAGGGATTGTCTTGTAAGATGTAAAGAGGCCCCTAAAGAATATAGGAATAGCAGCTATAAACCCCTAGGGCTGAGATGCAGCATCCGCTTCCACCTCCCCACCCCACCCCACCTACTTCGGCACCCAGGGCTGAGAATCCAAGCCTTGTTAGAGCCTTGGTTCACTGGATGGCAGAGAAGTCACCATGGTACCCTGCCTGCAGAAGTTGCTGGAAATCTACCCTCTAAAGGTGTATGGGGTGGTATGTTGCCCAGGGCAGTTGGCTATGAAATCACCCGAGGAGGAGGCTGGGGGCAGCTGCTGACCGCTGAGTGCTGCTGGCCGCCATACACCCTAGGAGCCTGGCTCTGGAGAAGCCACCCGGGCTGCAGGACCCGGTGCGGAAGCATCCTGCTAGGAGGAGCCACCGAACCAGACGAGCGCCTTCCTCTTGGAGTAGCTCTTGGGCGCCCTCTAGTGGCAAAATTTAATATGGTCCAGCTAGCAAAGGGGAAAGACTTAAAAGGGTCCAGCTCCATCTTCTTTTTTTTTTTTTTTGAGATTTTATTTTTCCCAAGCCCCCCGGTACATAGTTGTGTGTTTTTAGTTGTGGGTCCTTCCAGTTGTGGCATGCGGGATGCCACCCCAGCATGGCTTGTTGAGCAGCGCCACGTCCACATCCAGAAATCGAACTGGCGAAACCCGCGGCCGCCAAAGCAGAGCGCGCGAACTTAACTACTCGGCCACTGGGCCAGCCCCTGGCTCCATCTTCTGCAGAGCAACAATTGAAAGGAGGATTTGGAGCCGAGGGGCAGTAAGTTAATAACTGGCACAGCACTTCACTATACCGGAATTTTATTTTTGTGCATGATTTGAGATAGTCATAAACAGTATTCTTTTATAATAAAATAAAATTGGAAACAACTTAAAGGTCTATTAATAAAGAAATGGTTGAATAAACTATGGTACTTCCATATCATACATTATTATGCAGCAATAAGGTGCATTTCTAGATATATGTATAAATATTACAAGATCTTTTAATCATATTGTTGAGTGAAAATTAACTATAAAGTAATACTAAGTA
This sequence comes from Equus asinus, assembly GCF_041296235.1. Taxonomy (NCBI): domain Eukaryota; kingdom Metazoa; phylum Chordata; class Mammalia; order Perissodactyla; family Equidae; genus Equus; species Equus asinus. The sequence continues at coordinate 398,804 of NW_027224823.1, forward strand.
TTATGGACACACACATCATGTATTCAGAAGTCGAAGTCCTCCTGAGATGACTTGATGAGATTCTTTATAGTTAACATCCTTTTGCAAACCAACACCAACGCACCTTATGTAATACCTTAACTGTTAGAAGTATCTTTATGCAATTTTTTGCTGTATTCTAGCTACCTTCTTATTTATAGATGCCACATAGATAAAGCCTATCTCAGGTCAAATTGACTCAGATTTCAAATTAGTAAAATTCTTAGATCTTCTAACTTCACATAATAAAAATCCCTGTATGTGTATGTGTGTTTCTTTTAGGCAGAGGTTGAAAAGATTATTGCAGTGGCCTGGGATATCTTCCAGCCCCTTCTCTTTGGACTGATTGGAGCAGAGGTATCTATTGCATCTCTCAGACCAGAAACTGTGGGTGAGAATTTCAAAGTAGTGTTTTTGCTAAAATCAACTTTTTATATTCAGTTGTAGTATCTGTAGTAGGTTTATATTTGGTGGTTCCCATTGTCACAATTATATAAAAAGTTAATACTGATCTTTTAAGCAGTTGGTTAGAAAAGAATGTTTGTCAATCTAAGACAGTAAATTTTATGCCTTAAATATTGTTGCTTGTAAAGAAAAGTGTCGCTCTTAACTACTATCAAGAAAATGCAGGCCTTAAAATTTTTTTCCAACGATAAGAATGTTCATCTAGGCTTGTCCTGATCAAGGGCCAGAATTTTAAAGATAATTAGGCAGTTCTATAATATGTATCCATGGGATAGAAATGTTTGTTCATTCATTCTTTTATTCATTCATACATTCAAAAGCCATCATATTAAAACTGTTGACTTTTAGTACCATACTCAAAAATTAATTTGTACACGTATACAGATGGTCCCCGACTGACGATGGTTTGACTTAGGATTTTTTGACTTTACCATGGTATGAAAGTGATATGCAGTCATTAGAAACCATACTTCGAATTTTGAATTTTGATCTTTTCCCCGGCTAGCGATATGCCATATGATCCTTTCTCGAGATGCTGGGCAGCCGCCAGTGAGCTGCAGCTCTAGTCACCACAGGATCATGAGGGCAAACGACCCATACACTTCTACCCTATCTGTTTCTCAGTTTCAGTAAGTATTCAAGAAATTACATAAGATAGTGAACATTTTATTATCAAATAGGCTTTGTATTGGATGATTGCCTAACTGTAGGCTAATGTAAGTGTTCCTAGTACATTTAAGGTAGGCTAGGCTAAGGTATGATATTTGGTAGGTTAGGTGTATTAAATGCATTTTTTTCTTTTTCTTTCTTTCTTTCTTTCTTTTGGTGAGGAAGATTGGCCCTGAGCTAACATCTGTTGCCAATCTTCCTCTTTTTGCTTGAGGAAGATTGTCGCTGAGCTAACACCTGTGCCAGTCTTCTTCTAATTTGTATGTGGGATACCGCCACGGCATGACTTGAGAGCTGTGCTAGGTCCACACCTGGGATCCAAGCCTGGGAACCCTGGGCTGCTGAAGCGGCAGGTGCGAACTTAACCACTATGCCACCAGGCCAGCCCAAAGTGTATTTTTGACTTACAATATTTTGACTTAAAGTTGACTTTCAACTTATGATTGGTTTATCAGGATGTAACCCCATCGTACATCAAGAAAGACCTGTACTCATTATTTCCTTCTTTTCTTGCATCACAGTATTATTCCGTCCATACTAGGGATCCCATCCCTGCCACCTCCTTCTAGATCTCACACAGAGTCTCCCCTTTTTCTGACACATCTTCAGATATCCTTGTCACAGCTTTCTCTTCTGCAGAATTGAAACAGATTTTAATCTCTCCTATCTTAAAATAGTATCTTTCTATTCTGACGCATGTGACAACATAGATGAACCTGAGGACATTACACTGGGTAAGATAAGCCAGTTACAGAAAGACAAATCCCGCATGATCCCACTCCTGTGAGGCATCCAGAGGAGTCAAATTCATAAGGACAGAAAGGAGAGCGGTGGCTGCCAGGGTTTAGGCGGGGAAATGGGGACTTGCTGTTTAATGGGTGTAGAGTTTCAGCTTTGCAAGATGAAAATGTTCTGGAGATTGGTTGCACAAAAATGTGAGTGTTTAACTTAATGCTGCTGAACTGTACACTTAAAAATTGTTAAGATGGTAAATTTTACGTGTATTTTACCACAGTCAAAATTTGAATAAATATATATACATATATATATATATATCCCTTCTTCATTTCACTTCCCCCCTCACCTACCACTCTCTCTCTCTCTTCCTCTTTTCAAACTTTTCTAAAGAGGTAACTGTGTCCCCCTTTTCCATTTCAACTCTCATGCCCTCCCTCAGAACATTTCAGCCCAGCTTCTGCCCCATTCCACAACCAGCCCCGCCCTCACCACGGTCGTATTGCTGGATACACGAAATACGTGTTAGTCTTGACTTGACTTGATCTCTCAGCAGCATTGGACGCTATTGACCTCTTTACAACACTTTTTACGTTGAATTTTTACATTTTCCAGTGCCCTCTGAGTCTTCCTTTACACTATATATGGCTTAAGTGCTGCTCTTCCTCCAAGTTCTTTCAAAAGATTTCTACACTTCACGCTGGGTATCATTTCTCTGAGCTCAGCTACACTCAGTGGCTTCGATTATAAACTATGTAATTGCAAAATCTTTATCTCGAATTCAACATAGCCAGTTGCTGCTTGGACATCACCACTTGTAAATCCCACAAAACTTGAGGCTCAGTGTGTCCAAGGCTTCCTCATCATCCTCCCCAGACTGCTCCCTCCTGGGAATGGGATCGTCCCTTTTGTATCTTGTACTTAAGGCAACAAATACTTTTGAAAATCTACCACGCTGGGAAAAATACCCTCCAATAAAGAGCCACAGAACCTTTTCATAAAGAAACCATGTTGCAGATTCACAATAGAGCATCAAGCAATGTCTGTCTGGTGTTTTACCAGCCTCTTGAACTTGAGAAAGTTATTTATCCTTTCTGATCTTCATTTTTTTTCAACTGTAAAGTGAGAATAATTACTCCACAGGTTGTAAAGACTAAGTAAAGAGATGCATTTAAAGCTTAATACAGAACCTAGCACAGAGCAAGCACTCAACAAATGTTACTTTTTCAAAAACCACCCTATTACCTAGTACTCACCTTAGCTTTGCCTTTCTCAGGTCCGGTAGCTTGCCTTGCCCTAGTCACAATCTCTTATTTTGCAAATCAGAATGAACTTACCTTTATCAGCAAAGGATTCTGAAGGACTGAACGAAGTAGCTGTACACATCAGCCAGGGTGATGGGCAGTCAGTGCACACACCAGTATGGGGAAACAGGTGTAGAAGCCAGTGTCTATTCTGACTGGTCAGTGCCCAGCCAGCTCTCTTCTGACTGCCTGATTGCCTCCATACTTGCTGATAAATATTTTGAATATCACCTCTGGTCTTATCCTCTGTAAAGAATTCTCAACCACTTTGATGAAAATATTAAGTTTTTTCTCTTCTGCGCCCTCTTACCGGTATATTTACACTGCACTCACCTTTTGGTTCTTTATGTTTCTGTCTTCCTCTGACTTTGGAGTTCATGGAGGCAAAGTCTGTACGTTATGCGTGTTTGGGTATCAGAACCTAGTCCAAATTCTGTTATGCGTAGTTATAGTTTAATAAATTCTTGTTAAATAAACACATGGGAAAAAGTGTGGTTCTTGCTATAAAGCATAAGATAAATAACATTCAAATCTCCTTTGTGGAAATTCAAATATATTTAGTTAATTTCTGGCTTTAATTTAGGGCAAATACCTTCTTTTAAACAAATGGTCTGATTGATCCTTAATATTGATGTTTTGACAAATTATGCCTAATCATTTTTGTCTTTTTAATTTTTTAATGTTTTTAGATTATTTCTGTTGATAGAATTTTGAATCAATAATCAGGAGATTCCATTTCTTCCCCAGTATTTCGTTATGTCTAAAAATTGAGTATTTCTTACAGGCCTTTGTGTTGCCACCCTGGGTATTGCAGTACTGATACGAATTTTGACTACATTTCTGATGGTGTGTTTTGCTGGTTTTAACATAAAGGAAAAGATATTTATTTCATTTGCATGGCTTCCAAAGGCCACAGTCCAGGTAATGATGGATCTTAACTCCTATTTCAATATGATCCCTTAAAATTTTGAATAAGAGGGCTTGTCCAAATTTGGTGAACAAAAGTAACAAGTTTGATTTATGAAAAGAATTTTTACTAATCTACTCTAAAAGTTTTATTTTTGGTATGCTGATTCCTTTAATATGATGGCTCATTTAAATTTCTTTAGATCTCCAGGGTACAACTGAAAATCCAATAAATCCCTATGTTACTAGAAAGCAGTAGTAGAGGGAGGGAAGAGTTTGAATTTTCATCAGTCAGAGCTCTCTGAATCACCTAGAGATTTTTCGTTTTGATGTCTTCTAAGAAGAGAGTGAAACAGAAATAGCGCGGCCCATGTTAGTGTTTGGAAATACTTCACTGTCAATATGATTGATGATCAGTTATGCTCAACCTCGGTCTTTATATATAATGGAGAAAGATTTATTGAGAAACAACTCAGAAAATGCTTTATTGATTTCCTAGATTATTAGTTAATATTAAATTTTTCAAACTAGCTGTACTTCCTGTCAGTTGTCTCAATCACATGACCCAAAATTTGTGCACTCTAACAAGGCACTAACAGGTGCTTGAAATTATTGACCATGCATTTGGTAGAATACCTATAATTGCTAATTAAATTAGAACTGTATAGATTATCATTTGTTGCAAATAGCCCTGATTGTATTGTATATTTTCAGACTAATTATAGCAAACAAGATCTAACTGTTGCATCCTTGATTATTTTGCAATTATTTAAATATGTAAATTTCTATTTCATGAGATGAAAATCAGATATTTTTAATTTAGGAAACTTTGAGGGTTGTGTATGCTCTGTAACTATATGCCAGATTTGGTGTGGCTATAGGTTTGGGCATTATCCCAGAGAAGTTTTTTTTTCATCAGACTTTGAAAGATGTCTGGGACATAATGGCTAAGAATACTGTGAGGTTTATATGGTACAATAAGTGGAATAGTTTCTCCCTCAGTGTCTCCAGCTTCTACACTACTTCTGGTAACTTTATTAGGTAACTATCAAAATAATTACTCTAGTAGCTTTGGTTTGAAAGATTTGTTTCTAAAGGTTAAAATTTGAAAGACAGCACTTTCCTGCTGTCAAAGCAAATTTATAATAAGGAGAAATTATCTTGGATGTGGTGAATAATGTATGTACTGTGAAGCAAGTATTGTATGGAATTTTCTTTTTTCTTCTTTTGCCACTGCCTAAGAAACAAGACTTTCTTGTATGTTTTTTTCCATATTAGTGTTCTTCAAACTTTTTGGTCCATGACCTGCTGTAAGAAATATATTTTAAATCACAATATATTTTAAATCAGCATACCTACAAACCTCAAAACATACACACACAACGGAGAACTGAAAGAGAAATATACATTGTAATGAGTGCAGTTCTTGCCAAGAATTCTTGAAATGTTGAATTAGTTATGGTACAAGGAACCTGAAATAACAAAGAGCCCTCACATACAGGGACTAAGTGAGATAGATTTTTCCTTCTCTCCCACCAGCAGTCCAGCATGGACACTCCAGAGCTGGCAGGGTGACACTGTCCTCAGCATGTGCCTTCCATCAGTTCACCATTTCTCATCAGGGGGAAGGGGAAAAAGAATGATGTGCAAGTGTCCATTTCTCTTCAGGGAACAATCCAAAAGTAGCATTTATCACTTCTGCTCACCTCTCAGTGGCCAGAACTTAGATATATAGCTTCATCTAGTTGCAAAGAAGGATGAAAAAAAGTCTTGGTTTGGACAGCAATGTGACCAGCTAACACTCAGGAGTTCTAGTTTAGAAGGGAAAAGGGGCATTCAGATATTTGTGGGCAATTAGTAGTCTCTGCCATTGTGTCTCATCCACACCAGCATTCTCTCTTCTGATTCATTGTCCTAGAGGACAACATTGTTGTGTTTTGTGGAATAAGGGAATAACCAGATTGATTAATATATTATTTTCCCAAGTGCACTAATATGGCATTTTGCCTCTAAAAGAAAATGAAGGTTTTCATAATACTTCCCAGTAGACAAATTTTAAATAAAACATTTCACCAAGACCTAAGGCAAAGAGTTCACCAAATACCTAATAAGATTACCTTCAAGTTTTGACAGTGCCTACCACTTTCAGGTTTCTTTATGTTTAACAATTAGTTTAGCTCTATAGCAATACATATTCTTATGTTTTTTCATTTAAAACTTTGCCATCTTCCAGTAAGTATCACTAAACTTTTTTTAAAAGATTGGTATCTGAGCTAACATCTGCTGCCAATCTTCTTTTTTCTTCTTCTTCTTCTCCCCAAAGCCCCTCAGTACACAGTTGTGCATTCTAGTTGTGAGTGCCTCTGGTTGCGCTATGTGGGACGCCGCCTCAGCATGGCCTGATGAGCGGTACCATGTCCACCCCCAAACTAGCAAAACTCTCAGCCGCTGAAGTGGAATATGCAAACTTAACCACTCGGCCACAGGGCTCACTGCACTTTTTCATCTTGTTCTTTTTTAATTCCAGATTCCTGAAGATAAAAGAGTGAGATGACCAGTGACTTTCTTTACTCATAAGGAATTTAGTATACAGAATCGTCTTATAGTCAATTATATCATGAGGCTGTATTTACCTTGTGTTTTGAAATATATTTGCCTGATATTTTTGTAACCCTGCCTTCTGCAACTAAGTACATATGAATCACCATCCCTTCCCCATGCCAGGGCAGGAGAATTTTCAGAATACCAAAACCAATTGCAGTACACTTTGAAAGAAAGAACTTTCTTAGTTGAACAAAAGAACAAGCAGTTTGTTTTTGCAAATGATAAAATAATTCACCTTTTTTCTATGTGCCTGTCTTATATGCCTGTGTCCAACTTTACCATTAAACTTTTACAGGCTGCAATAGGATCCGTGGCCTTGGACACAGCAAGGTCACATGGAGAGAAACAATTAGAAGAATATGGAATGGATGTGTTGACAGTGGCATTTTTGTCCATCCTCATCACAGCCCCAATTGGAAGTCTCCTCATTGGTTTGCTGGGTCCCAGGCTTCTCCAGAAAGCTGCACATCAAAATAATGATGGAGAAGTTCGAGGAGAGCCCTCTGAAGAAGTTTAGAGGTGAAAAGAGAGAATGCTAAATATATGATTAGAAAGCTGTACCAGAGGCTGCTTTTATCAAGATAGATATTGAAATATATAATATTTAAGCTTAAAATGTAACAGAACTTAAAGTGTGGTTATTTCTTTAAACAGCATTTTCAGCCATTACCCTTTCCATGTAGGTGGTAATGTTCTACATTTCTAGCCTGATTTCTCTATCTTCTTCTTTTTGCTTCAAACACTCCATCATTATCTTAATCTGTGTGGGGAGAAATACTCTTTAATGTACTACCACGATATCAGATTAACAGGGGAAAGACCGAGTTCGGTGTGGCGTTCTGCTGGCCAACAGCTCGCTCTGAGTGACTGTTGCCGCCACAGTTTTATGATGCGTGGCCACCTAGCCTCTCATGCCTTGAGTTGTTTTTGGATCCTCTTTTCTTTTTAAATACATTGTAATCTCTCATCAGTTTCTCCCCTCGCTTTCCCTGTTAATCTGCCTCTTCTCCATTTCTGCCCCTCTTACTACCTTTCTGTGAAGTATTGTAACTGATTGGCCCCACCAAAATTTTTATGTACACAAAGTATCTTCATTGGCTCTTCCTCTTGCACCTATTTGGATGACAAAAGCCCTCATTCAACTTCCTGCCTGGCTCCACAGAGTCCCCCACTTCAGTGGCCCCTCTGAGTTTGCCTCCCGCTAAGACGTGCCCTGGTCTAGCCCTTTCTTAGTTGTTTCTTGTGACCCACGTCTTCAGGCTCTTCCTGTTCTCTAGGTGACAGAGAGCCAATTTTCAAATCTATGCCACTCTCAAGAATATCATATTAATCAGGGTAAGTTAAGCTGCTATAATGAAGAAACAAGAAATACAGTACTTAAAAGAAAATGGAAATTTATTTACCTCTCATGAAACTGGCTGCCTGGTCGATGCTGACAGGGTTACTCTGCTCATGAGGTCTACTGAGATTTGTGTCCTTTTTTTTTTCGGAGGAAGATTAGCTAACATCTGCTGCCAATCCTACTCTTTTTGCTGAGGAAGGCTGGCCCTGAGCTAACATCTGTGCCCATCTTCCTCTACTTTATATGTGGGACGCCTGCCACAGCATGGCTTGCCAAGTGGTGCCATGTCCGCACCCAGGATCCGAACCAGCGAACCCTGGGGCCGCCAAAGTGGAATGTGCGAACTTAACCGCTGCGTCACCAGGCCAGCCCCGATTTGTGTCCTTCTGTCTTGATGTTCCGCCACGCCCTAGCTTAGGACACAGGTTGGAAGTAGATCTCTCCCATGTCTCCTTTCTAGCCTTCAGGAAGAAGGAAAAAAGAAAGTCCAAGGCAAGCAATTTATTTTTAAGAAAGTTGTGAGGAAGTTAGACACATCTCTTCTCTTACCTTCTATTGGTGATAACCACACCCAGCTATGAGGAAGCTGAGAAGTGTCTGTCAATAAACATTCACATTCCTATGAAGATGGAAAGATCAGATTTGGGAGTCAGAGGTACCATTGTATTGGGTGTTACCATCACTTAGTAGCATGTTCTTGCATGTTAACAAGGGCTTTCTAAAGATAGTACCTTTGACCAAAAAACTGACTTCTGTGGCAGGAATTTCAGACGTTGTGACATGACAACAGAGATGATATTAGAAGAAAGGCTTATCTGCATAGGTCATATTTTATCCCACTTATTCAACAGACCATCTTGGCTTTTGTGTATCACCCGTAAGTTTCTCTTTAGTCTAGGTCAACTCCTGCCTAGTTGCTAGAATAATCATGTTTAAATACAGTTTACACCTTTTATCATGCTGTATACCTGAAGCGTTTATTACTTATCACTTCCCATCTAAACTCTTTAATCTAGAATTTGAAGTTGAAGCTAATCTTGAAGGAGATATTAAATACGTATTAAATGAATGAATTAGAATCTTCTGATCCCACCAAGCTGATCTGCATATAGCCTGTCCACTCCTCTCGTCATTAGACTACCATTCCAGCCACTGCCACCATGACTTTCACCCCTGTCCAAAACTAGCTTAATTCTTATTAAGCTAACACAATATGAAGCCTTAACAGGCTTAATTTTTATGTCAGCCTGACACTGGTTACTCCATGGTAATATATTCCCTTAGTGTTTGTGCTGTCAGTTTGGACTGGGTTAATTCATGCCAAAGTTCAGACAGATGTTTCAAACTGCACTTCGTTGGTTAGGTGCCCCTTGGTGGTACCATAAACCGAATGCTCGTCTGGTCCTCCACTTTCACAGACTCTGAAACTAGATCCATTCAACAAATACTTACTAAAGGGCTTTGGTGACCCAGGCACATTATTAAGACTAATATTGTTCGTGTCCTTAAGGATCTGACAGTCTGATAGAAGAGAGAGACAATTAAACAAGAGATTGAAGAATGGTGTGATAAGTGCTGTGAGGCAAGAAGTACAGGAGTGCTAGGGAGCTCGCAGCAGGAGCCCCCAGCTAATCCAGGGGGTGGCCTCGGCTGGGACATGGGGGACGATGAGGACCTGGACAGCAAAGGGCACGTGAGACCGAAGGGCGCAGCAGTTAGCGCTCGTTCCCACCTTCACCAGTAGTTTAAGTACCAGGCTTTGAATACTTACTAACTTATACAAAGTACAGTTAGTATAAGTAAATGAGAATGTTATTATAAATATCCAAGTCCCCAAAGAAGTATCAGAAATGGAACTTCAGTGTGAAGAAATAGTTGAAGAGCCCACTAAGCCCCTGCCGATAGCGTGTTCCATTTTGCACAGCAGGCAGCAAGCTCTTTCCTCCCTCTCCTCGGTGGATGGCCACTGTCTAAATCTCTGTGACTCTGTCCAGTACTGGCCTCTGCAGGGCTCACCGTGTGAAGTCTCAGGTTCATCACCACATCCTAAGTCACAGCTCTTGACTTGGTTGGTGAACTCAGAGTTAACTTGATACAGAGTGTTGACTCCCACCAAGCTAATTTACTCCACCCCAACCACAGATAGAAAGGGTTACTTTAACCTCTGGGTGCCTGAAAGAAGGCTGTATGTACCCTACACACACTTCTGTCAGAGGACTTAGAACCTTTTTTCAGTTTTTTTTTTTTTTTACAGGTTTGTCTCCTATTAAATCAGCCCCTTAGGGGTGGGAGCCTTGCCTTGGTCATCTTTGAATCCTCAGCACTTTGCACAGGGCATGGAACACAGTAGGCATTTAATAAATGTTTGTTGACCAAATCAGGAGATCCTCTTCCAGTATCAGAAAACTCCTTGCCACTTAAGAGTTCAGATCTTAGACTGCTTCATCTGTCTCAGTCAGCGCGGGCTACTACAGCAAAACACCATAGACGGAGGGGCTTAAACAGCAGACGTTGACTTTCTCACAGTTCTAGACACTTGAAGTCCAACAGGAGGGTGCCAGCACGATTAAGCTCTGATGAGGGCTCTCTTCCTGGCTTGCCGATAGCCTCCTCTCCCTGTGTCCTCACATGGTGGGGAAATAGAGGGGTTTGGGGCAGAGTGTGCAGCCTCTCTGGTCTCTTCTTATAAGACACTAATCCCATCATGAGAGCCCCACCCTCAAGACTCGTCTAAACCTAGTCACCTCCCAAAGGCCCTACCTCTAAATACCATCACACTGGAGGTTAGAATTTGCTGCGACACAATTCAGTCCACAGCAGGGGTGTCAGAGTTCCAAGGATGGTGCTAGATAAACAGAATAAATTCTTGTTCTTCAGTGCCCTTTTCTCCTAGGGCTGGTGTCATCCATCTTCCCTCTGAGAAGCTCTTTTTTTTTTTAAGCAGACTAAGTTTCAGCTCTTTAAGTATTAACTCCAAATAACCCTGATGAGATTTGAGTGTCCTCAAAATTTCCTCAGCCATAGATTTGCAAATGATCTCATCCATTACATTCTTTAAAAATAATATTATTTTTTTCTGATTACAAAATAATATATTTCCATTGCAGAAAATTTAGAACACAGAAAAGTGCAAAGAAGAAAACTGAAACTACTCTTAATGTAAACACCCATTTTATGATTCTTTTAAATTTTGCTCTTACAGTTTTGGGAGGTGTCTTATTTTCAGAAAGATATATCATCCACTGAATTAGTTGGGTGAAAGGTAACATAAATACTTTATATTTGAGTTCCGTGAAGATATATAGATTGAAGAATTTTTGTTGTCTATAATGAATGCTAAGCTTTCCAAAAAAATCATTTATTCACCTGGTAATATTCAAATATTCACTTTGCAATGAATAAAACAGACAAATCCCTGCCTTCATGGAGCTTATGTTTTAAAATCCATTCATTCACTCACTCGAAATATTCTCATAACATGCCTACTATGTGCCAGGCATTATGGTTGCTGGGGAATACAGTGATGAACATGATAGTCAAGGGCTCTGTTTGGTGGAACTTGTATTCTAGTTGGGAGATTGACCCTGTGGGGAATACAAATATGAATGAGACATGATACTTGCCTCCAAGAACCTTACAAGAAAATAAAATATGTACAAATAGCTGTAATCCAAAGGAAGGATTCAGAGTCTGAGTGAGGGGAACTTCTTAAAGGAGATGACACTTGAATTGGACCTTCAAGGGTGGCTATGGTTTGCATTGGTGGGTTAATATTAGGGAGTAAGGTGAAGAAAGGGTTAAGTAGGTGGAGGGCCAGTATATTAGCAAAGTTTAAAAACAGTAAAGCTTAGGATATAGTAAATGATTGACACTTAAGGTTGATAGAATTAGTGAGAGGTAAGACTGGAAGAGAAGATTGGCACTTAATTCATACCAAATATATCATTAGCCAAATTTCTATTTTTATTGAAGTGCTTTCAGAAGTACAGAACCATTTATATAGAAGATATTTTAAAAACTATTTTTGGGGCCGGCCCCGTGGCTGAGTGGTTAAGTTTGCGTGCTCTGCTGCGGTGGCCCAGGGTTTCGCTGGTTTGGATCCTGGGCGCAGACATGGCACTGCTCGTCAGGCCACATTGAGGCGGCGTCTCAAACTCCACAACTAGAAGGACCTGCAACTAAGATATACACCTATGTACCAGGGGGGATTTGGGGAGATAAAGCAGGGGAAAAAAAAAAAAGATCGGCAACAGTTGTTAGCTCAGGTGCCAATCTTTAAAAAAAAAAACTATTTTCATCATATTAAATTTATTGAAAACTGCTGTCATGAATAAGGTTCTCCTTGTTCCTCAGAAGTTTTTTGCTTTCAATGGCATTGATGCTAATATAAACAATTTAATTATTTTTAAGTTGCTGTTAATTTTTTACGAGAAAAAATATCAGATGTTTCTTTAGATGTTGTTTAATCCATTATTAGATGTTCATCACATTGTCCTTAAATAAATGAAGGACATTATTTTTTAAACATTTCTGAACGTATTTCTATATGAATAATTTCTGTAGTTCTCCGTAGCAGGTGGGAATTGCTTCATGCCATTTTGGGAGCAAGTAACATCACAAGTGTTAGTTGACTAACTCAAATCTGGCCTGAGCCCTCTGACCTGGTGAGAATTCCAAAACGCCATTTGTTGATGTGCCCTTCACTTCTTTAGATGGACCCGGAAGCACTTCACCTCCAGCAGTCCACTGCATCTGAGGCACAGAGCCGTGCCCTGGAGGTCATCGGACTTCTCTCAAAGGTCCTTCCTCCCAGTATCCTTGGGGATCTACCTGCTTTCCCTTTCCCTACCATGAGAACAAAGCGTTTAACCCTATAAGCACAAAAGACTTTGTCTACTCTTCTAAAACAAGGAGGAAAATAACTTTCCATCTTTGCTGAGATGTCTACACCATGCTGAAGGTGGGAGGGGGTTACAATGAAAAGAGAATTTCTCATTGTCACCCAAGAAAGAGTTGTAATCTGAATCAGATCTTAAGTGATAAATAGGAAAAGGAGAAAGAGAACACTGCCGATAGACAAACTAGAAAAAACACAGAGGCAAAAAGGAGTACTGTCTGCAGGAGGAAAAGTTCGGATTATCACAAGAAAAATTAGATACAAAAGAGCAGTTTGTCCTTCTAAGAAGTTTGGATATTCTCCCATAATAGTTGTTTTTGTCTATATTTTAGGAAGCTTGGAGATTCCATTAGAGGAACCTTATAGACAACCTTTGGGATTGAGAAATCAAGGCTTCTGGGCCCACCTTCAACCAGAGCAGTTCTGCTTTCATTTGTTTCCTATGAAGGTTATTTTGTGAGGGGGAAAAGCCAAAGGTTCTATACTGATAACAGGATATTGTGTTTACTTTGTACCAAGCCCTATTCCAGACACTTGCCAGGTATCAATTCATTTATTCTCACCACCACATCCTTTACAGTGAGAAAACCGAAGCTCAAAGAGATCATGTAATTGCCGGTGGTCCCATAGCTAAAAAGTGGCAGCGCTGAACTTTGAACCCTGACGGTCATGACCCCACAGACTATGCCCTTTTACGATTGCACTATACTTAAGCTGATTTAAGGGGAAATACGATCTGAGTTTTGATAAATTACTTCTGGCACGTGCAGCCCCTGGCGCTGTTTTTTGGCTAACGGGCTCTGTGACGTCAACTCTGTCCCTGGACTTGTATAACCCAGTAGGTCAATAGTCAGAAAAGACTGAAAACACATCAGGCGGTCCCAGGTGATCCTGGAACCCACGCCTCCGCAGGCCGAGGTGGCCGCCAAGCCACTGGAAGGCGCCGCCGCCGCCAGCCCCGCCCCGCCCCCACCGGCCTGCACCCTCAGGCCCCGCCCCCGACCCCCGACCCCCGACCCCTGCCCCCTGCCCCCTGCCCCGCAGGCCGGCCCGCCCGCTCAGGCCCCGCCCCCGCCCCGCCGCCGCCACCCGCCCCGCCCCGCCCCGCCGCCCCCGCCGCGCCCGCGGCCTTCAGCCTGGCCCCGTGACCCTCGCAGAGGTCCGCTCCTGGCGGCTTCTGCCAGAGCGGCGCGCGGTCTCCGCGGCGGTTGCTGGGTGCCAGGGCCGCTCCTGGGGCGGCGGGGGATGCTAAAGGAATTGTAGGTAGGGTCCATTTTTCTCGACACTGCCCCTTTCCAGGCCCCGGGGCACCAGCGCCTCGTCCCCCGCGCTGGTCCCTTCCGGCGGCCGCGGGAACGCCGCTCCCCCTCCATTCGAGGGAGCGCCCGTCTTCTCCCCACGACGCGGGGCACAGCCGCGGACCCCTCCTCTCCCCCGACTCGGTCCTTCACGCCCTCGCGTCCCTCGCATCGCTGCTCCTGTTCGCTGCCTCCTCTCTCTCGTCTTACAGGTACTCACAAGTAAGAAAAAAGCGGGTCTGTCAGTCCAGACCGCACAATCCATTTTATTCAGCGCAGCCTGTTGTACAAATAGTGAATACCTGCACAGGAGCCTTCACGCGCGCCTGTGACTGGAGACGTGGCCCAGGATTGGCTGCTGATGCAGGGAGAGCGCTCCTCCGTGCTCCTTCACCCTGCCCCGCTCCCGGTGTTGGCTTTCTCACAGTGGACCGCGCTGTAGCTCAGTGCGTTTAGAGGATGGGACAGCTGTTGCACATGCACCGTGTGTCAGGCGCATCATTTAGGAGGCCGCCCAAGAGCTCTGCAGGCCCACGCCAGGCCCCTGACGCCCTCCAAGTGTGCCCTGTAGTCTGTGACAGATCAGACGCAGTGATGGAGAGGGCGATTGGCCCGGTGGCACTGAGGGAGGCCACACCCTACTCCCTGGTTTTTCGCAGGGAGGTAAATAGAACTGTTATTTGTGCAATACAAATGCAGAAAATTAACAGATTACTATCACATCTAAAACATTAATGCGCCAAACGTCTTAGTCGTTTGGCACATTATGAAAACCTATGAAATGCTATTCATATTTGTTACTTTCTATGAGTACCAGAATTTATACTTGTGTTTCTGTCAGTTGATTCTCTCTTGTCATAAGCTCCTGCCCATTACCAGACAAAAAGAAAGAGGCAGGTGCAGGGATAGTAATATATAAGGTAACATTTTGATAGCAGTCCTCTTTTTGTGCATAATTTTCATACTCATCCTGTTTATACACTCTGTGAGATAGAGTTAGTTAACAAAACTCCATTTTACTGAAGAGGGAACTACATAATGACATTGAACAGGACCTGGAACATAGTAAAATATGCATTCAGTATATATTTGTTGAAGAGATAAATGGATAAGATTCTCAAGGAGCCATGCCTTATTCACCTTTGTAATCCCGACACCCAGAGCTAAGTCTAGCAATAGTAGCCCCACAAATATGAGTCAGAGAAGTTGAGTGACTTGCTCAGAGATGGGCATATGTCACATCTTTTTAAGGAATCTACTGCTTTGCCAAGCGTTGTGAATACAACGGTAAGGAAGACTGGTAAGATTCCTGTTCTCATGGAGGTTAAATTCTGGTGAACAAAGATAGAAAATAAACAGGTAATATATGAACAAGGAAGTGTTGATAATGGTGAGTGCAGTGAAGAAGTAAAACCGTGTGAAGTGAGAAAGACTAGGGGAGGGGTTACTTTAGATTGATTGGTTAGGGAAGGCCTCTCTGAGGAGCTGACATTTGTGCTGGCCTCAGTGATATAAAAAAGCCAGCCACAGGGGCTGGCCCCGTGGCCGAGTGGTTAAGTTCGCGCACTCCGCAGCAGGCGGCCCAGTGTTTCGTTAGTTCGAATCCTGGGCGTGGACATGGCACTGCTCATCAGACCACGCTGAGGCAGCGTCCCACATGCCACAACTAGAAGAACCCACAACGAAGAATACACAACTATGTACCGGGGGGCTTTGGGGAGAAAAAGGAAAAAATTAAAAAATCTTTAAAAAAAGCCAGCCACAGAAATATTTGGGGCCAGAGGATTTCAGGTAAAGGGAACTTCAATTGCAAAAGCCGTAAGGTATGAAAGAGCTTGACTCTTTCAAGGAACATCATAAAGACCGCTGTAGCTGGAATGTAGAGACAGCGGTACAGGATAAGCATGAAGAGATAGGGAGGGGCGAAATCAGGTAGTGCTCTGAATCAGCCATGGCAATATACCCATGGTATACATTTGGAATGTATGTAAAGTGTGATGAGAAACTAGTACAGAGTGTTTCGGAAGGGAGTAATCTGATTACTTTATGAAAAGGTTTGTTCCACCTGTCATGTGAATGGGTCATAGGGATGGGGAGCAGATTAGTAGCAGAAGACACTTGCAGTAATCCAGGAGGGAAGGAAGGACAGTAGCTTGGGCTAAAGTGGTAGGAAGTAGATGGCTGTGAGATAGATTTGGAGGCAGAGCCTACAGACTTGATGATGTTTTAAATATAGAGGTGAGAAAAAAAAGGGGAGCTCCTGATTTTCATCTTGAGCTTGAGTGGATGGTTGTGCCCTTTACCAAATGGAAAAGACTAGGGAAGAAATAGTGTGTGTGTGTGTGTGTGGGGGGGGGTATATTCTTGTTTTGCTCACCTTAAGTTTGATGTGCTTATTAGAAATCTAAAGTAATTTGGGAGTCGAGTTCTGTGTAAGGGACGAAAGATAAAAGTTGAGAGTCATCAGCATGTAGGAAAAACTACCTAGAGAAAGTGTGTTTGTAGAGTATTCCAATGATCAGAGGTAACGCCGAGGAAAAGAAGCAACCAAAGGAGATGGAGAAGGAGTATCTGGTGAAGAAAACCTGAAGAGTATGATGACTTAAAAGCCAAGACAACAAAGCATGGCCAATGGTATTGAAACATGCTGAAGAGTCACGTAAATAAAGAGATCTGACCATTGGATTTTGGCAACATATGGTGATGTGCTCTGACAAGCACAATGAAGACGAAACGTGACGTGAAGAAATGGACATAGCACAGACTTCTCAAGATACTTTACTATGAAGAGTTGAGAAACGGAGGTAACAGAGGAATATGTGGGGTCAAATTAGGGTCTTAAAGATGGGGATAAAAAGGCTGATGGGAACGATCCAGTAGAGAGGGGGAAAAATTATAGTATAACAGAGAATGTGTATATTAGAGGAGTAAAGTCTTTGAGGAAACAAGAAGGAATAGGATCCAAAGAACTTGTATGAAGTATTGGCTTAGAAATATGAACATAAAATTTACAGTAATAGGAAGAAAGGTAATGAGTATAAGTAGAGATGCAGGTGGATGGGTAGATTCAGTGATTAGAAGGTGAGAGAGTTTCTGCCTGATATTGATTCACTTTTTCTCAATGAATTATGAGCATGATCAGTAAGAGGAGACTAGGGATGTTTGGGTAGGCAGTTTAAGGGGCAAAGGGAAAGTAGAAAATAATCATTGGGAGGACAGAAGGCAATCATACTTGTCTTAGTCTGGGACGCTGTTATAAAAATACCATAGGCTTATAAAACAACAGAAATTTAAGAATTTTTTTTTCTCTAAGTATACTTTTTTGGTGAGGAAGATTGGTCCTGAGCTAACATCTGTTGCCAGTCTTCCTCCTTTTATCTTTTTTCCTCCCCACAGCCCCAGGACATAGTTGTATATGCTAGTCGTAGGTCATTCTAGTTCTTCTATGTGGGATGCTGCCACAGCACGGCCTGATCATAGGTCCACACCCCGGATCCAAACTGGCAAACCCCAGGCCACTGAAGTGGAGCACACGAACCGAACCACTCAACCCTGGGGCTGGCCCCTAAACAACAGAAATTTATTTCTCACAGTTCTAAAGGCTAGGAAGTCCAAGATCAAGGTGCCAGCCTATTTGCTGTCTGCTGAGGGCCCAATTCCTGGTCCATGGATGGCCAAAAGGGGCAAGGGAGCTCTCAGGGTCTCTTTTAATAAGAGCCTTAATCCCATTCGTGAGGGCTCTGCCCTCATCACATAATCACCTCCCAAAGGCCCCACCTTCTAACACCATCACGTTGGGGGTTAGGATTTCAGCCTAAGGATTTTGAGAAGACACAAACATTCAGTATATAGTAATACTAGAGGAGCATGGTAGCATCGCTGGGCTCGATGGAGTGGCCATTTGATATTTGTGGCCTTCTGAGTGTGTGGCTGAGATAGGGTGGAAAAAAAGATGATAGGAGCCAAGGAGATCAGGAGCTGAAAGACCAGAGTGTGGGGTGGGTAGACTGCCTGGGGATTACTGGTTAGGTTCGTAGCTAAACTAGTTCTTGAACCCAATCTCCTGACTTTGCAGCTCAGTGGGTTACCATTTTACTGAGAAGTGATTCAGATCATTACTCTTTTGTGCCACTTACCCTTCTAGTTAATATAAAAATAAAAAAGTAATTGTGGCCTGATTTTTTTTGGTCCATATATCCAAATTCTAGACTTCATAGGCTGGTGCTTCTGTCTCTCTTGTCCCTTTAATATTTACTTGTTAAATTTTTTGGCTTGGTTTTCCTGGTGTTGTGGGGTGTTTTTTTTTTAACCATTTCCATCAATATGTGTTTATTAAAGTACAGAAGCCTACCTCTTAAATGATAAAGGGAAGGTGAAGGATGAGATTTGGAAATCTCGTTGCCTGTAGAGCTGGGATGACCAGTGACAGGGAGGCCTGATCTGTGTTCACTCTAATAACAATCGTAATAATGGCATTTGGATAGCCCTTTACATTTTGTGCTATGCTTTTATTTTCTCATATCTCATTTGACTTTGTAACTAACTTTTTCAGATGAGGAAACTGAGGCTCAGAGGGGTTAAGGCTCTTGGCCATGGGCACAGCCTAGTAAGCGGCAGCATTATTACACTGTTCTGATACTGAGGCTCACGTTTTTCACTGCAGAAGTTTGCCTAAGTGTTTACACTCCATTATATCCAAAGTGATATCAAAGAAAAACTCTGCTAGGTAGAAAGTAATGGCTGGGTGCAGTCCTCTTACAATGCAAAAATTGTTTGTATATGTTTAAAATCCAACAGTTAATGAGATTAGATATTTATCTACCATCCACTGTGTTAGGTAATTCAAAGAACTCGGAAATGATTATGAAATTTAAACTGGTAGGGAAATAGATGGAAATGCAAGTCATTAAGAGACATTTCTTGGACCGTCTCCCACATACCTTATGTGCTTACACAATACCCTGAATTGACTAAATTCTATATGCAGAGGAGAATGCAGTACCAGTGACATAGCGGACTCTCAGTGAATATTTGTCAAATAAAAGAATGATAATAGTTAAACAAGCAATTACAGTAGTAAGGTGGATGCTGTGAGAAGGGGTAGATGCTATGATAAGGATGCATCCTGGGGGCCGGCCAGGTGGCATAATGCTTAAGTTTGCACACTCCCCTTCGGTGGCCTGGGGTTCACAAGTTCGGATCCCAGGCATGGACCTATACACTGCTCATCAAACCATGGTGTGGCAGCATCCCAGATACAAAATACAGGAAGACTGGCACAGATGTTAGCTCAGTGGCAATCTTCTTCAAGCAAAAAGAGGAAGATTGGCAACAGATATTGGCTCAGGGCCAATCTTCCTCACCCCCCCAAAAAAAAAAAAAAAAAAGAATGCAAAGTGAAGAGAGCTTCCACAAGAAGGACTTCTTACACTGACATAGAGTTTGCTGAGCAAAAAGCAGGGGTGTGGGGTTAGAAGGCAGCATACAGAATGTAAAGTCTCAGAGATGTGATGCATGGCAAGTTTGAAGAACTGAAATTTCATATGCCTGAAGTTTAGAATGTCAAGTGAAGAATGAAGAGATAGGCAGGGACAAGGTTAGCCCTTATTACAGAGGGCTCTGTAAGCTATGTTTAAGGAATTTGGACATTTTTCTTCTATGGGAAGCCATTGATGAATATTAAGCAGGAAGTTCTCATAATTGCCCTACATTTTAGAAGATTACTCTGGATTGTGGAAATTCCACTGGGGAGGACCAAGACTGGAGGCCCTTATGGTGTTTTGGGGGAAAGGTGCTTATGGCCTGGACTGAAATAACGGCAATTTATATGGAGAGAGATGGACAAAGTTTTTAAATATTTAGGAGCCTGATTTAACATGATCGAGTAACTCAGTGGATGTCAGCAAGGAGGGGTAGTCCATAGAAGGAATGACTCCTCGGTTTCTAGTTTGAGCAACTAGGTAGATGGTGGCTCCAATCTCTAAGACAGGAAATTCTCTGAAGAAGGAATAGGTTTGGTGGGGAAAGGTCTTGAATTCAGTTGTGCGTATGTTGAGCTTAAGATACTTGTAAAGACAATCAGGTAGAGATATCCAATGAATAGTTAAATATGCTAGTCAGAATCTCAAGAGAGCTTCTCTAGGCCAGGCTCATTAGCATACTGGTCACCATTAGAGCCACAGGAGTGAAATACATTGCTTAAGAAATGTATGGAGAGCAAGAAGAGAAGACGGCATAGGGCAGAATGCCGAGGAAGTCTAACATTTCAGTGCGCATTGAGGAATGGACAGAGGAAAAGAAGCCTGTAAAGAAGACCAAGAAGGGACAAGCAGAGGGAGAAGGAAGACAGAGCAAGTGACAAAATGATATAAGAATTCCAAAGGGGAAGACGACTGCCAGTTTGGTGGTACACCTGCAGGAAGCTTTCCTTGGAGTGACCCTCAAGCGATAGACAGATATCATTTACAAAGAAGAGATGCGGTGGGAAGGTATTCTGAGCAAATAAAAGAAAACAAATAATGCGTGGGAGAACATGTAACAGTTTAATTGACTGAAATGCAGGGTCCAGAGAACTCAAGAGAAAGCTGACAAGATAGTTTGTGCCATGTTGTGGAAAACAGATTCTGGGTAAGTTGTTGGCAACTGTTCTATAGGTGAGAAAAACCAATGTGTTTGGTGCTAAGGGAAAGAGAATAATATAAAGCATACTCTGAACCGTGGAATGCCATTTTATTGTGGAAACAAGATCTAGGCACTTGAAAAGAATATAAATTCAAGATAATATCTGATTATTGAAAACAAACACCAAATACTATAGGAATTTTAACAGTAGCAAAGTCTATTTGAATTGGAATAGTAGTTTTGCCCAGAGTTGTATTTTTCTGATTGAACAATAATGCCAGCTAGTCATTATCTTAAAAAAGAAAAAATAGATCTAGTTTGAATGCTCTTTATAAAGAATATTCTGTTTGTGGGTATGACTCTCAAATTCATTTGTTAAAAGATTTATACTGTAGTTGTTTTTAGTTGATGACCTTTGATGTAAACTCAGACTTGTCTGAAAGACAGCAACAGTTCCAAAGACTTCAAAGGAATACAGCCTCACAAACACAGAATTGATGCACATTGATTTGATTTTGGAATGCTGATACAACCTTGCATACCTGAATAAATTTCCTCTTTGTCCTGGTGTATGATTGTTTTACATTGTTGGCTTCAGTTTTCTAATATTTGTAGAAGACAGTAATTGCTCATTTCTGAGACTTGCTGTTCTCAAGTTTTCCCTACTTTTAAACTCTAGTTTTGCTTTTAGGGTACTGCTGGGCTCATAAGATGAGTTGGAAAGTGTTGTCTCTGGTTATATTTTCTGGAACAGATTGTTGGGAGCACTAGGTTTCTGGAGGGAGACCTGGCTGAGGCCCTAAAAGCTGCATCCCACAGCTTTCCCCTTGGATAGGCAACAAGCAGGAAATGGTATTCGGAGTCAGGGACCAGAAGCCCAGGGGGATCCAGTCTAGGTCAGAGGTGAACAGGGAGCCCCTAGTGGGCCCGAGAAGGAAGAGTCCTGCCTGCCCATGGTCCATGTCCACAGGACCTTCCTCTGGCCTCGTCCTCCCTATGTGCACGTTTTGAGCTTTTGACGGTATTTTCCCCACTTAGAGCTGAAGCCATTGCGGAGACTGAATCAGAAAACAAGGTCCTAATCTGTGTGCAAGAGAAACCGGGAAAATGTTCCCTCTTCCGGCAGAGTGTCGAAAGGCAGCCACTGTCCTGGGCAGGACGTGTGCTAGGGACAGGCACGTGCTAGTTTGACAGACACGCCCAGCTTAGTGGTTGTGGCTCTGCCTGAGAAAACGCCTCCAACCGCTTAGTCCCAAGAGGTCGGAGGGGCCCTCTCTGCTCCTGGACAGGGTGAACCACACTGCAATGATCCTGTTCTCGGCGGGAGGGGCACTTGGGCACGTCCTTCAGTAGCCAGGGAGGGGACTGGCACTTCTCCCTTCTCCACATAAACTGAGCCGCTCACTCTGGGAGATTTCTAAATTCGAGGAGGAATGTGAGTTTCTGGATCTGGTTTCCATGAGCGCTGCGAGCGAAAGACTCACACCTCCACTCCCAGGATTAGAAAGAAGCAACAATTTAATATAATACTCAAACGGAGCATTTACCATTGACAACAAAATATGGCCCCGCCAAATAGGGAAATAGGTGCTGGGCAAAAGGGGGGAGGGGGAAGAGGGGTTGGTGCCTTCCCTCGTGGCCAACAGGGGACCCCAAGAAATGGATCACAAAGTTCTCCTCATCAGAATCAGGGAGGTGGCCCTGTGCACCCTGAGTATCAACGCTGTGTCCCCGCTGTAGCTCAGCTGGTCTCAGGAGGGTCATCGACCACCACCACTGGGCCCTTGGTTGGGGGTCTGGTGTCTGGAGAAAGAGAGGCATTTCCTGAGCGGCCTGCCCTGGAACCACAGTGCACACCGCATCCCGGCCCCCACTGCGCTCTGTGCTCCAGCCCTGTGCTCAGTGCTCAGTCAGCCAACAGCACCCCATCTGTCCCTGACACAGGGGCTGATATTTAGCGTCACCCACTTCACAGAGGAGGAAACCAGTCCCAGAAACGTGAGTGCAATCGCCCAGGACGGGACTGCTCAGCAGTGGAGCTGGAACCCAGGGCCAGCTGTCTGCCTCCCCAGGCCCACGCTCAGCCTGAATGTTTCCTGAGCCCATGGTTTCAGCCACTGCCGGTCTGGACACTCACTCTGGACTGAGCGGTTCTTCTTGCCTTTGAAGAAGAGTCGAATCTTTCTGACCCAGTGGTATCGGGGCTCCAGCTGGCAGGACAGGCTGTAGCTACGGGACAGAGCGGAGCTGGGAGCTCTCAGGAGCCACACATCACATGTGCGTCCTGGAGCCTGCCAGCAGCTGGGGTCGAAGGGCCCCAGGGGTCGCCATGCAGTCAGATCAGGGGCTGACCATGGAGCAACGGCCATGGGCTCTGGAGCTGGTCAGCAGAGAGAGGCTGCCCTGCCCTCCCCCAACTCCTGACCCGACTCACCTCTCCTCCTTGCTCAGGGGCTCCACGGCCTGGAACCAGGCCCCAAAGTGCTCGTCGGGCTGCACGGTGTACAGATTTGCAGCCTCCTGGAGCAGCTCGATCTCGTCCATCAGTTTGAATTGCTAGGACAGAGCAAGCACAGGATGCCCACAGGGCCTGAGTGGGGGACCCTGCAGGGCTCGTGGAGGGGGTGAGGAAGGGGGCAAGGGGCCAGTCTGGGGCCTTTGCCCACTTGGGAGCCCTCCCTCCCTGCGATTCCAGTCAGAGCTTGCCTGCTCTCACACTTGGCCCAAAATAGCTCCTCCTCCAGGAAGGAGTCTTTGATGCCAGCCCTTCCCCCACCCGCCAATGCCATAGGATCCCTAGCTCTGTATATCGAAGTGGGCAAATAAATGTTCCACCCTGGGGATTGGGCCAGAGGGGGTCCTGCCCACTGCGGGGGGGGTCTCTGATTTCCAACCCCCACCCTCCCCACCGGGAGGCCGCAGCCGCTTACCTCATTCCATTTCCGACAGTTGAGCACATTGCCCTGAAAGCAGACAGCCGCAGTCCATCAGAAACAGCCCCCTGGGGCCAGCACTAGCCCCCGTCCACACCTCTTGCAATGTTGCACTACTGCCAGTGGGCAGGCCCATCCAGAGCCCGGACTTGGACCTGGGCCAGTCTCTGGGCTCCAGAGCAGGGGGCGCAGAGCAACTGAGGCAACAGACCTTGTGACCCAACCCTCTCTGATGACACGTGGGGAGACTCAGGCCTCAGGCAGGAAGGGACAGCTCAGCGTCTGATGTGCTTCCTGACTGGGAGGGGCCCGACTTCTCTTCCCTCACTGGCAGGGCCAGAGGGAGACGCTGAATCCAGCTCAGACACCACCTCCTGCGGCCACACAGTCAGGCAGCTCTGAGCCTCAGCAGCCCAGGGAACCTGGACGGTGGCTTATGCAGAGCCTGCATCACCCACTGGGGAGATGGGCCTGACACCCCAACTCCCACACGAGGCTGGAGGCCCTGCTGAGAGGACCTTTGCCAAACGCAGAGAGCTCAGGGCTCAGGACAGGACTCTCTCATCCCCACCCTCAGGAGCCTGAGCCCCCGGACCCACCTCCGGGCTCACTCACCTCCACATAATCCTCCATCGTAACGTCCAGCAGCTCCAGGGAATGGAAGAACGTCACCAGGGAGGGGACGACACCCTGTGCCGCCATCGGGATGGGCATGGTGATGAGCTCCCGCTCTCAGGTGCCCCCATGAACCTTCCCCTGAAACCCCTCAGCCCAGCCTCCTGCCCACCCCACGCTCCCACACAGAGCAGCCTAGGATCCTCGGGACACCCCAACACACACAATT
>NW_027224824.1:0-17500 GCF_041296235.1 Equus asinus
AAAAGAAACACACAAGGGCGTGGAGGCCTGGGGGAAAAAGCAACACGGAGAAATCCACCCTCTGAAACTGAGGGACATGGGCAAAAGAAGCTAGCTCAGGTTGCAACCTTTAAGCAGAAAAAAAACACAAGGGCGTGCAGACCTGGCAAAAAAGCAACAGTGAGAAATCTACCCTCTGAAACCGACGAAGATGGACAACAGAGGCTAGCTCAGGTGGCAATTTTTAAGGAAAAATAAAAGGAAGTGCGTGGAGACCTGGGGAAAAAGCAACACGGAGAAATCTACCCTCTAGAACTGAGAAAGAAGCGCAACAGAGGCTAGCTCAGGTGGCAATCTTTAAGCAAAAAAAAATAAGATAAAAAAATACAATGCGAGGAGACCCGGTGAAAAAGCAACCCTGAAAAAGGTACCCTCTGAAACTGAGGAAGCAGGGCAACAGTGCCTAGCTCAGGTGACAATCTTTAGCAAAAGAAACACACAAGGGCGTGGGGAGCTGGCGAAAGGCAACACTGAGAAATCCACCCTCTGAAACGGACGAAGATGGGCAACAGAGGCTAGCTCAGGTGGCAATCTTTAAGCAAAAGAAACACACAAGGGCGTGGAGACCTGGGAAAAAGCAACACGGAGAAATCCACCCTCTGAAACTGAGGAAGATGGGCAAGAGAGGCTACCTCAGGTGGCAATCCTTAAGCAAAAACAAAGCACAAAGGCGTGGAGCCCTGGGGACAAAGCAACCCGGAAATATCTACCCTCTGAAACTGAGGAACATGGGCAAGAGAGGCTAGCTCAGGTGGCAATCGTTAAGCAAAAACAAAACACAAAGGCGTGGAGACCTGGGGAAAAAGCAACCCTGAAATATCTCCCCTCTGAAACTGAGGAAGATGGGCAGAGAGGCTGGCTTCAGGTGGCAATCTTTAAGCAAAAGAAACACACAAGGGCGTGGAGGCCTGGGGAAAAAGCAACACGGAGAAATCCACCCTCTGAAACGGACGAAGATGGGCAACAGAGGCTAGCTCAGGTGGCAATCGTTAAGCAAAAGAAACACACAAGGGCGTGGAGGCCTGGGGAAAAAGCAACACGGAGAAATCCACCCTCTGAAACTGAGGGGACATGGGCAAAAGAAGCTAGCTCAGGTTGCAACCTTTAAGCAGAAAAAAAAACACAAGGGCGTGCAGACCTGGCAAAAAAGCAACAGTGAGAAATCTACCCTCTGAAACCGACGAAGATGGACAACAGAGGCTAGCTCAGGTGCAATTTTTAAGGAAAATAAAAGGAAGTGCGTGGAGACCTGGGGAAAAAGCAACACGGAGAAATCTACCCTCTAGAACTGAGAAAGAAGCGCAACAGAGGCTAGCTCAGGTGGCAATCTTTAAGCAAAAAAAATAAGATAAAAAAATACAATGGCGAGGAGACCCGGTGAAAAAGCAACCCTGAAAAAGGTACCCTCTGAAACTGAGGAAGCAGGGCAACAGTGCCTAGCTCAGGTGACAATCTTTAAGCAAAAGAAACACACAAGGGCGTGGGGAGCTGGCGAAAAGGCAACACTGAGAAATCCACCCTCTGAAACGGACGAAGATGGGCAACAGAGGCTAGCTCAGGTGGCAATCTTTAAGCAAAAGAAACACACAAGGGCGTGGAGACCTGGGGAAAAAGCAACACGGAGAAATCCACCCTCTGAAACTGAGGAAGATGGGCAAGAGAGGCTACCTCAGGTGGCAATCCTTAAGCAAAAACAAAGCACAAAGGCGTGGAGCCCTGGGGACAAAGCAACCCTGAAATATCTACCCTCTGAAACTGAGGAACATGGGCAAGAGAGGCTAGCTCAGGTGGCAATCGTTAAGCAAAAACAAAACCCAAAGGCGTGGAGACCTGGGGAAAAAGCAACCCTGAAATATCTACCCTCTGAAACTGAGGAAGATGGGCAAGAGAGGCTGGCTTCAGGTGGCAATCGTTAAGCAAAAGAAACACACAAGGGCGTGGAGGCCTGGGGAAAAAGCAACACGGAGAAATCCACCCTCTGAAACTGAGGGACATGGGCAAAAGAAGCTAGCTCAGGTTGCAACCTTTAAGCAGAAAAAAAACACAAGGGCGTGCAGACCTGGCAAAAAAGCAACAGTGAGAAATCTACCCTCTGAAACCGACGAAGATGGACAACAGAGGCTAGCTCAGGTGCAATTTTAAGGAAAAATAAAAGGAAGTGCGTGGAGACCTGGGGAAAAAGCAACACGGAGAAATCTACCCTCTAGAACTGAGAAAGAAGCGCAACAGAGGCTAGCTCAGGTGGCAATCTTTAAGCAAAAAAATAAAATAAAAAAATACAATGGCGAGGAGACCCGGTGAAAAAGCACCCTGAAAAAGGTACCCTCTGAAACTGAGGAAGCAGGGCAACAGTGCCTAGCTCAGGTGACAATCTTTAAGCAAAAGAAACACACAAGGGCGTGGGGAGCTGGCGAAAAGGCAACACTGAGAAATCCACCCTCTGAAACGGACGAAGATGGGCAACAGAGGCTAGCTCAGGTGGCAATCTTTAAGCAAAAGAAACACACAAGGGCGTGGAGACCTGGGAAAAAGCAACACGGAGAAATCCACCCTCTGAAACTGAGGAAGATGGGCAAGAGAGCTACCTCAGGTGGCAATCCTTAAGCAAAAACAAAGCACAAAGGCGTGGAGCCCTGGGGACAAAGCAACCCTGAAATATCTACCCTCTGAAACTGAGGAACATGGGCAAGAGAGGCTAGCTCAGGTGGCACTCGTTAAGCAAAAACAAAACACAAAGGCGTGGAGACCTGGGGAAAAAGCAACCCTGAAATATCTACCCTCTGAAACTGAGGAAGATGGGCAAGAGAGGCTGGCTTCAGGTGGCAATCTTTAAGCAAAAGAAACACACAAGGGCGTGGGAGCTGGGGAAAAGGCAACACTGAGAAATCCACCCTCTGAAACGGACGAAGATGGGCAACAGAGGCTAGCTCAGGTGGCAATCGTTAAGCAAAAACAAAACCCAAAGGCGTGGAGACCTGGGGAAAAAGCAACCCTGAAATATCTACCCTCTGAAACTGAGGAAGATGGGCAAGAGAGGCTACCTCAGGTGGCAATCCTTAAGCAAAAACAAAGCACAAAGGCGTGGAGCCCTGGGGACAAAGCAACCCTGAAATATCTACCCTCTGAAACTGAGGAACATGGGCAAGAGAGGCTAGCTCAGGTGGCACTCGTTAAGCAAAAACAAAACACAAAGGCGTGGAGACCTGGGAAAAAGCAACC
Organism: Equus asinus; assembly: GCF_041296235.1. Lineage (NCBI taxonomy): Eukaryota > Metazoa > Chordata > Mammalia > Perissodactyla > Equidae > Equus > Equus asinus. The sequence goes on from NW_027224824.1 coordinate 3,259, forward strand.
CTGAAATATCTACCCTCTGAAACTGAGGAAGATGGCAAGAGAGGCTGGCTTCAGGTGGCAATCGTTAAGCAAAAACAAAACACAAAGGCGTGGAGACCTGGGGAAAAAGCAACCTGAAATATCTACCTCTGAAACTGAGGAAGATGGGCAAGAGAGGCTGGCTTCAGGTGGCAATCTTTAAGCAAAAGAAACACACAAGGGCGTGGGGAGCTGGGGAAAAGGCAACACTGAGAAATCCACCCTCTGAAACGGACGAAGATGGGCAACAGAGGCTAGCTCAGGTGGCAATCGTTAAGCAAAAGAAACACACAAGGGCGTGGAGGCCTGGGGAAAAAGCAACACGGAGAAATCCACCCTCTGAAACTGAGGAACATGGCGAAAGAAGCTAGCTCAGGTTGCAACCTTTAAGCAGAAAAAAAACACAAGGGCGTGCAGACCTGCAAAAAAGCAACAGTGAGAAATCTACCCTCTGAAACCGACGAAGATGGACAACAGAGGCTAGCTCAGGTGGCAATTTTTAAGGAAAAATAAAAGGAAGTGCGTGGAGACCTGGGGAAAAAGCAACACGGAGAAATCTACCCTCTAGAACTGAGAAAGAAGCGCAACAGAGGCTAGCTCAGGTGGCAATCTTTAAGCAAAAAAAATAAAATAAAAAAATACAATGGCGAGGAGACCCGGTCAAAAAGCAACCCTGAAAAAGGTACCCTCTGAAACTGAGGAAGCAGGGCAACAGTGCCTAGCTCAGGTGACAATCTTTAAGCAAAAGAAACACACAAGGGCGTGGGGAGCTGGCGAAAAGGCAACACTGAGAAATCCACCCTCTGAAACGGACGAAGATGGGCAACAGAGGCTAGCTCAGGTGGCAATCTTTAAGCAAAAGAAACACACAAGGGCGTGGAGACCTGGGAAAAAGCAACACGGAGAAATCCACCCTCTGAAACTGAGGAAGATGGGCAAGAGAGGCTACCTCACGTGGCAATCTTAAGCAAAAACAAAGCACAAAGGCGTGGAGCCCTGGGGACAAGCAACCACCTGAAATATCTACCCTCTGAAACTGAGGAACATGGGCAAGAGAGGCTAGCTCAGGTGGCACTCGTTAAGCAAAAACAAAACACAAAGGCGTGGAGACCTGGGGAAAAAGCAACCCTGAAATATCTACCCTCTGAAACTGAGGAAGATGGGCAAGAGAGGCTGGCTTCAGGTGGCATCTTTAAGCAAAAGAAACACACAAGGGCGTGGAGGCCTGGGGAAAAAGCAACACGGAGAAATCCACCCTCTGAAACTGAGGGACATGGCAAAAGAAGCTAGCTCAGGTTGCAACCTTTAAGCAGAAAAAAAACACAAGGGCGTGCAGACCTGGCAAAAAAGCAACAGTGAGAAATCTACCCTCTGAAACCGACGAAGATGGACAACAGAGGCTAGCTCAGGTGGCAATTTTAAGGAAAAATAAAAGGAAGTGCGTGGAGACCTGGGGAAAAAGCAACACGGAGAAATCTACCCTCTAGAACTGAGAAAGAAGCGCAACAGAGGCTAGCTCAGGTGGCAATCTTTAAGCAAAAAAAATAAGATAAAAAAATACAATGGCGAGGAGACCCGGTCAAAAAGCAACCCTGAAAAGGTACCCTCTGAACTGAGGAAGCAGGGCAACAGTGCCTAGCTCAGGTGACAATCTTTAAGCAAAAGAAACACACAGGGCGTGGGGAGCTGGCGAAAAGGCAACACTGAGAATCCACCCTCTGAAACGGACGAAGATGGGCAACAGAGGCTAGCTCAGGTGGCAATCTTTAAGCAAAAGAAACACACAAGGGCGTGGAGACCTGGGAAAAAGCAACACGGAGAAATCCACCCTCTGAAACTGAGGAAGATGGGCAAGAGAGGCTACTCAGGTGGCAATCCTTAAGCAAAAACAAAGCACAAAGGCGTGGAGCCCTGGGGACAAAGCAACCCTGAAATATCTACCCTCTGAAACTGAGGAACATGGGCAAGAGAGGCTAGCTCAGGTGGCACTCGTTAAGCAAAACAAAACCCAAAGGCGTGGAGACCTGGGAAAAAGCAACCCTGAAATATCTACCCTCTGAAACTGAGGAAGATGGGCAAGAGAGGCTGGCTTCAGGTGGCAATCTTTAAGCAAAAGAAACACACAAGGGCGTGGGGAGCTGGGAAAAGGCAACACTGAGAAATCCACCCTCTGAAACTGAGGAACATGGGCAAAAGAAGCTAGCTCAGGTTGCAACCTTTAAGCAGAAAAAAAACACAAGGCGTGCAGACCTGGCAAAAAAGCAACAGTGAGAAATCTACCCTCTGAAACCGACGAAGATGGACAACAGAGGCTAGCTCAGGTGGCAATTTTTAAGGAAAAATAAAAGGAAGTGCGTGGAGACCTGGGGAAAAAGCAACACGGAGAAATCTACCCTCTAGAACTGAGAAGAAGCGCAACAGAGGCTAGCTCAGGTGGCAATCTTTAAGCAAAAAAAATAAAATAAAAAAATACAATGGCGAGGAGACCCGGTCAAAAAGCAACCCTGACAAAGGTACCCTCTGAAACTGAGGAAGCAGGGCCACAGTGCCTAGCTCAGGTGACAATCTTTAAGCAAAAGAAACACACAAGGGCGTTGGGAGCTGGCGAAAGCAACACTGAGAAATCCACCCTCTGAAACGGAGGAAGATGGGCAACAGAGGCTACCTCAGGTGGCAATCGTTAAGCCAAGAAACACACAAGGGTGTGGAGACTGGGAAAAAGCAACACGGAGAAATCCACCCTCTGAAACTGACGAACATGGCAAAAGAAGCTAGCTCAGGTTGCAGCCTTCAAGCAGAAAAAAAAAAGACGCAAGGGCGTGGAGAGCTGGCGAAAAAGCAACACTGAGAAATCTACCCTCTGAAACCGAAGAAGATGGGCAACAGAGGCTAGCTCAGGTGGCAATCTTTAAGCAAAAAAATAAAAAATAAAAAAATACAATGGCGAGGAGACCCGGTCAAAAAGCACCCTGAAAAAGGTACCCTCTGAAACTGAGGAAGCAGCGCAACAGTGCCTAGCTCAGGTGACATCTTTAAGCAAAAAAAAAAAAACAAAAAACAAAAAACAAAAAACAAAACCCACAATGGAGTGGAGACCCGGGGGAAATCAACACTGAAAAATACAAAAAGAATGGAAGACCAATAGACAGAGCAGGCACTTTCACCTGGGGTGGAGGAGGTACGCATGGATGACCGATAAGCGCATGAAAAGATGTGAGCTGTTCCCTGGAAAAGCAAGTGAGAAAATTAGAGGGAGACATTGTGGGGACACATGGGTGAGACTGCCTTCTTCCAAATACCGGAACAGGATCAAACTGCTAGTCAGGTCGCGGAGAAGCCAAGTCAGTCACTCACGCCTCACTGGTGGTGAAGGGAAACGGTATGGCCTCTGTGAAAAAGGGCGTGGCGGTTCCAAAACTGACACGCCGCGGAAACAACCACCGAAAGTGGCAACCTACATAAGCCTTTGGTGTATCTTGCCTCCTAAGAGCGTCTGTATGTAGCTGGAGCCTTGGGTCATTAAGGCTTCCACAGTGATCTGTGGTGGGTGGGTGGGGGGGGGCCTTGGGCCTTGGGGGTCTCCGCTGGACCTCCAGGAAGTCAGCTTTTGTGGAGTCCCGTGAGTCCTTCCAGGGAGGGAGGCATCCAACCCGAGGGTGGTCTGGAGGGCACCACTCCCACCACTCCCGGGGGCTGGGGCGGGGGGCGGGGTGGGGGCTGCGGCCACGTTCCTGTTCATTCACACAGAATCCGGGGCATGATGTTCTTAGCAGCTCTGTTCCACACAGCCCCACACTGGAAACCACACAGACGTCCTGCGAGTCCCATCCCTTGCTCATGTCGCCGGGGCTCCGGAGGAGGGCCACTCTGTAAAAGCGGGCCGCCAGATGGCGCCCAACGACCGGCGCGGAGGGGTCAGCGGGAGGGAACCGGGTCACCAGCCAGCGAGAGTGCACAGCCTGAGCCCACCGCCGGGTCAGGTCTCTCTCTGCCTCTGTCTCTGTCTCTGTCTCTCTCTGTCTCTGTCTCTGTCTCTGTCTCTCTCTGTCTCTCTCTCTCTCTCTTTCTCTCTGGGCCCGCTTGGGGCGGCCGGGAGGTCACCACGTGAGGCCCCAGGGTGTCCACCTCGGAGCTCCCAGGCAGCACAGGGCAACCCTGGGTGCAGAAGGAGGTGTTGGAAAATCGGCGGGGAGGGGGGTGGGGTGGGTGGGCTTGCAGGAAGGGGACAGACTCCCCACGTGACTTCTGGGCCGGGCCGGGCGCGGGGCTGCCGGCTGGCTGACGCGGACAGAGGTGGAAAAGTCCCCGGAGATGCCACGGGGCAGGCCGGGGCTGCCGGCCCCCGCTTCCGGAGCGGCCCGAGCACTTCCCGGGCTCCCGGGAGGACTTAGAAAATCACGGCGGGGTGGGGGGTGGGGGTCGCTGTCAAACCGAAACCATGCACGTCATCAGAGAAGGACCGTGACGACGGAGGAATTGTCCGCAGTCTGTCAGGAATTGTGTGCAGCCTGTCACTTCCGGCCCAGAGGTCTCTCTAAGGCAGACGGACAGACAGAGCCCACAAGTCGTAGAGGAAAGGACCGAGCCGCTTGGCCGCGGAAAAGTTTACAACACAAAACAGGTCTCCCTCCGCACGGGCCACAGCAAAGCCAAAGACGACACACGGGGGGGGGGGAGCATGGGTGCAGATGCACGTGTGGTGATAAGAATATGGATTTCAGCAGGGCTTCCCGTCCTCATCAACAAGCAGAAGCACCCAAATGGTGGGGGTTGGGGGCAGAGACCTCACAGCCATTCCCTCACAAATCGAGTTCCCCGGGACATCCTCACAGCGCCGTGCTGTGAGTGTGTGTGGGTGTTTAAAATGGAGTAAATGTGGACGTGGAACTGCTCCGTGAAACAAAATAACAACAGTCGTAGATCTTCTTTGGTCATTTAGAAAATTCTTTTTTTTTTTTTTTCCCCAGCGGTGCACGTATTTCCCTTCCAAAAAAGAAGAACGGGAAAGGAGATGTTAAAGGCAAGCAGAGAGAGGAAAACTGTTGCAAAACAAAAGCTGAGCTCCCGTCCGAGGGAGGCCTCCTCCATTGGAGGCCTAGAAATCATTCTGACAAAATGGAGGATCTCTGTCTTGGTGTCGATTCCTCAGAGGTCAAGAGAACCTTTTCCAATGTCTTTATCAGGAGGAGACTAGAAGTTAGAGAAAAGTATCCTTTCGGGAGTGAGAAAAACAAATTCTGATTTTGCATCAGCTTCCTCCGATCTTGAAACTCATTGACTTGATTCCATTCTGTCGACGGAAATAATCCGGAACCAATCTATCCGTGAAAATCGGGGTGCGTTTATTCTGAGCTAAAATGTGAGGACTGTGGCCCGGGGCCTTTCTTCCCGAAGGAAGAGAGGGTGGCCCGGGAAGTGGGGTGGTACAGAGTGCTTCTAGACCCCAGAGAGGACGTTTCACATAGGATCGAAAGGTCCCTTGGATGATAGTCGCGAGACTGCTCTGTCGGCACAGCGATCGACAGACACTGCTGGGTGGCAGGTCGGTTGTCTGGGCCTGGGTGGTCACAGGGGAGCCGGATGGTCAAAGGTGAGCGCAACCATCCGCTCCTAGCCTAAGGAAAGATGCCTCTCCTTAAGGAAAGGCCCGAGCACGGGGAAGCTGCTCCTTTCCTTAAGGGCATTGGTTCTTGCCGTAGGAAATGTGTTAAAGCGGATCTACGATGCGATGCGTGCTCGACGGCCACGTCAGGCCCTTTCGAAAAACACTGTCAGGCCGAATTAGGCCGACACCCAATGGCTTCCTCATAGACTCCCATAGATCCTATCGCTCGCCATTTCTATCTGTCCACTCGTTCCAATTTTAGGCCACTTGACCACGAACAGGCCTTTTTCTCAGATTATTTTCCCCGTGAAACTTTGATCACCTTTTCACAGACAAAACGATCTTTTACTTTTTAGGCCCTCTTGCCTGAAGGCAGCCATCTCACTTTCCTTGAACACAAAGATGTTTCCCATATTCACTTTTAGTGGCTTTTTGTTTTGTTTTGTTTTGTTTTGAGGACGATGAGCCCTGAGCTAACTGCTGCCAATCCTCCTCTTTTTGCCGAGGAAGGCTGGCCCTGAGCTCACCTCCGTGCCCATCTTCCTCTATTTCATATGTGGGACGCCTACCACCACGTGGCTCGCCCAGCGGTGCCACGTCCACCCCGGGATCCGAACTGGCGAACCCCGGGCCGGCGAAGCGGAACAGGCACACTTAACCAGCGCGCCACCGGGCCGCCTAGTGGCTTTCATCGCATTTGTTAAGTAGATTTTTTTAACCCTCACGAACCTTAATTTTGGTGAAAACTAAGAAGCAGCAATTAGGAACTGTCCTTCCCATGAGCATTCCGTCGCTTGGCCAATTTCTAAACACTTGGCCACTTTTAGAAACATGGATTTCATAGGTTTATCTTTTCCTTCGCTTTATTTGATTTCATCTCACTTTAGTTTTTGGGTGAGGAAGATCGGCCCTCACAGAGCTAACGCCTGTTGCCAATCTTCCGTTTTTGTTTTCTTTTCCCCCCCTCCCGATTTTTCTCCCCCAATCCCCCCATGACATAGTTGTCTATCTTATGTTGAGGGCCCTTCCAGTTGTGGCATGTGGGACGCCGCCTCCACACGGCCCGACGAGCGGTGCCGTGTCCGTGCCGTGCCCGGGATCTGAAACGGCAAAACCCTGGCCGCCGAAGGGGAGCTTGTGAACTTAACCACTCGGCCACGGGGCCGCCCCCGTCCGTGGACTTTTTTATCACCTGATTTCACCTCGCAAAACTTCAAAGCTTCAAGTTATCAGAGAGGTTTGGGAAGTTGTTTTTATTAATTTAATTAATTTATTTTTCGAGGAAGACGAGCCCCGAGCTGACACCTGCTGCCAATTCTCCTCTTTTTGCCCCGGGAGAGTGGTCCCGAGCTAACATCCGTGCCCATCCCCCTCCCTTGATAGGCGGGACGCTGACCACAGCGTGGCTCGCCAAGCGGCGCCACGTCCGCACCCTGGATCCGAACCTGCGAACCCCTGGCTGACAAAACGGAACGTGCGAACTTAACCGCTGTGCCGCCGGCTGGCCCTTCGGGAAGTTATTTTCAGGACACGGGCCATAAACTAGAATCACCGCTACAGGTTTATCGGAGCGACATCAGCGTTCGTGGTGGATTGAGTCGTCCCCTCTGTCTCTCCCCTCCAGGCACAACCAAAGGACGTCTATCGACCACCCACCAAGGATTCCCCCCCCCCCCCCCGCACGGCACAGCAGGATGCCTGAGAGATCCACGCAGCCCTACAGCGGCAAGTCACATTCGCACAGTCAAATTCAATGGCAGAGACAAAACGTTAAGGTCAGTGAGAGGGAAGAGAATAACCGGCCCAGGAGCAACGGTGTGAAGAACACGGAGAAGACGGGTCCTAGACGCCGGGGTCCCCGGAGCAGCGATTTCATCAGAGGCCCGCAAACGTCCACGATCTCCACACCACGTTTATGGCCGACTGCGTGCGTGGGTCCTTTGAATCGACCAGGCTACCGTCCGGGCCACTTTGGGACATCGTGTCCAGCTGCCCGAGCGGTGGAGCTGTCGTTCAAGTGTAAGATGGGCCCGTCCGGGAGAGAATGGGGACGGGGAAAGGAGGCCGCGGAAGTCACAGAGTCTGAGGTGTTCGGGGAGACTGACTCTTCTGAAGTGGAGGTGGTAGAAGGAGAGCAGCAGGATTTTTGGATTTTTGTTCCCTCTGTTAGGTATCTGGGTCCGGAGGAGAGTGGGGCGGGGGGGGGGGGCGGGTGGTGGTGGTGGTGGTGGGTGTGAGGCTGAGGCGGGGCTGGTGTTTCCTTTCCGAGTCAGGTGGAAGAGCTCCTCCAGTGGAGGTTTTTAGACAAGGGGTCTGGTCTGGCAGGATGGGAGGTTGCGGGTTGAGCCACAGGGGAATCTGTCGTAGCTCAGACTCGGGCCTTTGAAGAAATAGACAGAGAGAGGAGTTTTGCTCTGTCTGTCACCGCAGCCGGCACCTCAGGAGCAACAACAGGAGGCTTCCCGAATGAGTGAAGGGGCAGGAGCCAGCGTGCCCCGTGCCTCTCTCAGCCCTGCGCCGGCAGGAAGGAAGCAGGCAGGCAGGCCTCAGGGCTACTCCCGTCCTACTGCCCGGTGGTCCCTGTCCCGGCCCCGCCCCCACTCTCCCCCTGACCCTCACCGCTCCCCAGCCCTCTTCTCAGCCAGAGAGGCGATGGGGGGGGGGCGGTGCGGTCCCAGAACAAGTTTCCTCTCATCCGCCATCATCTTGCCACCCTGACGACTTGGCCTGAGATCCGGCCTAGGCTGTACCCGTGTGTGGTTTTCCTGTGGACAAGGGGGCCGGTTCACCATTTCGGAAGAAACCCCTAGCCTTCACTGCCGAGTCGCCAGCCTGGGAGGGGGGAGGGGGAGGGGGGAGGGGAGGTCAGGCCCATTCATTCCGATGGGCCTGGCGTCAGGGCTTCATTCAAGTGCAGGAAGCTCTCTCCCATGGCCTCGGGCTTTTTTCCATTGAACGGCTTTCTTCAATTCCCCCACCCTTAGGCCGCAGTCCACCAAGGGCCGGGAGGCAGGGAGGGGAGATGTTGGGGCAGGGTGGCTGTCTGAGAAACTCGCCTCATCTGGGGCAGAAAGAGTGCCCCCCTCCTTTCTCTAACCCTACTAGACTGCTTGAGGATCACGGACGGTTTGGCTCATCGATGAGCCCTGCGTTATGGGCCCGGCAAGCAAACTCCTAACGGGCAACCCGCCGCTCTAGGCGTGTGTGGGTTTTTTGATCTTTCACCTTCAAGTTCGCACGACATCGGTCCGTGTCCCCCGCCCCGGCTTCCCATGGGAAATCCTCCGTCTCTTTCCACAGACTCACTGGCGACTTCACACAGTGCCTGCCTCCTCCTCCTTAGGAAGGAAGGAAGGAAGGAAGGAAGGAAGGAAGGAAGGAAGGAAGGAAGGAAGGGAGGGGCTGACCCCGTGGCCGAGCGGTTGAGTTTGCACGCTCCGCTTCAGCGGCCCGGGGCTTGGAAGGTTCGGATCCTGGGCTCGGACACGGCACCGCTCATCAAACCACGCTGAGGTGGCGTCCCACACGGCAGAACCAGAGGGACCCTCAAAGAGAATATAGAACTAGGTACTGGGGTGCTCTGGGGAGAAGAAGAAGAAGGAGGAGGAATAAAAAGAAAAGATTGGCAATGAGCTCGGGTGCCAGTCTTTAAAAAAAAAAAAAAAAAAGAGGAAGAAAGATGGACAAACAGGAACGAATCCCACTGACGGCACCTCCAAATGGTGGGGGGCAGGGGGGGGGGGGGGGGGGGGGAGTGGCATCATCGGGCCAAGGGTGACTCTAAGCGTGATCCCGCGGTTGTGTTATTTGACATTTTATCGAATCGATTTATTATTTTATTTTTGAGGAAGATGAGCCCTGAGCGAACATCTGCCACCAATCCTCCTCTGTCGGCGAGGAAGACTGGCCCTGAGCTGACATCCGTGCCCATCCCCCTCTACTTTCCAGGTGGGACGCCTGCCACAGCGTGGCTCGCCAAGCGGTGCCGGGTCCTGCGCCCGGGATCCGGACCGGCGAACCCGGGGCCGGCGGAGCAGAACGTGCGAACTTCACCGCCGCGCCACCGGGCCGGCCCCCGGAGTTGTTTTGAAAATCCAGTAAGGGGCTGGCCCCGTGGCCGAGTGGTTAAGTTCGCGCGCTCCGCTGCAGGCAGCCCAGTGTTTCATCGGTTCGTTCGGATCCCGGGCGCGGACACGGCACTGCTCATCAAACCACGCTGAGGCGGCGTCCACATACCACCGCTAGAAGGACCCACCGCGAAGAACACACAACTACGTACCGGGGGGCTTTGGGGAGAAAAAGGAAAGACAAAAAATAAAATCTTCCAAACTCCAATAAAACTTTTGAGTGAAGACGACGAGGAGGATGCGAAACGTATCTCACGCCTCCGAGCCGAGCCGTCCGTTTAGGTTTAGGAAGGGGGACGAGGACCCTTTGTAAGCGACATCCCTTTTTAAGCACCATTCTAAACCACAGAACAGAACTCCCTCTCCTCGACCCGGAGCGAGGAGGTTCCTGGGTGTGTCAGAGAGGGTCACGTTCCTCTGCAGCACGAACGAACCGCCAGGGTTCGGCCACGGGAAAGAATTTCTTCCTCTCCAGGGGGACTAAAAGTCACCGACGGCAGCGGGCGTAGGTGCTATCCTTCCCGTCCAGGAAAGGCAGGGAGAACTTCAGCCGTGAAGAGAAGGAGGTCTTCCTCACTCCCCGTTTTGGGAGGGCCCCTTTGGCAGGGGAGTTTTGTCTCCTGATTTCAAGTCAGGAAGAAAAGGAGAGAGAGAGAGAGAGAGAGAGAGAGAGAGAGAGTGTGTGTCCTTCTCGTGCCAGGTCGGTCTGAGGGGGACCTCCTCTGGTTTCCTCCCTTCCAGGGAACGCCGTTCGCTCCTTCTTCTAGAAAAAGCTCCCAAAGCACCACCGCCCAGGATGGTCGACCTACGCCATCGTCCCTCCTTCCCAATCATTTCTACCGCGACAGAGGACAGAGGCCCCTGCCCCATCCCCATCCCCACCCCCACCCCCATCGCCTGCCTCCTTGATGGCCAAAGGAGCTGCCTCTGAGAATGGAACGGGGCTTGGAAACCTTCTAGAGGGGTGACTCTCACCTGCCTGCCTGCTGGGAAAAGCACCACGCTGTCCATCGGACTGCTCTTTTGGGCAAACGTAGGCGTGCCACATAGCGATCGACAGCTATGGCGGGGGGGGGGGGGGCGGGGGTGGCCGTGGTGGTGCCCAGGATCCACGACACGTGACGGCTGCGGAGCACGACAGCCCTAAGACCTTGAGGGAGACGGGGTGGCGCGTGAATCCTTTCGGAACGAGAACGACAGGAAACGCTGACGGGGACGTGTTCTCCTCTCGAGAACACACCAACGCCTCGCACGGTGTCTGACCCGGGGTGCCTCTGACTTTTGTCATCAGAGACGATCCTCTCGACCGCCCTCACGCTTTGGGGAAAAGGGGAGAGGGACTCGGTAGCACGGGAAAAGCCATCCATCCGCCCTTCCTTTCCGTCTTCACGGCTCCTTCTCGTGGAAAACGAGGAAGCCGTCCGGAGGAACGGAACACTGACCCGGGCCAAAGCGTGGCCCAGCCTGAGCCTCCAAAACCTTCTGCTAAGTGAGAGGTGCCAGACATCCAAGGCGACCTACGTTGCGATTCCACACAGAGGAGAGAGCTAGAACGGTCCAACCCTAGAGGGCGACAGCAGATGGCGGCGGCGGCGGCGGCGGCAGCGGTGGTGGTGATCGTGGTGGGGCAGATCCGGAGTGGGCCGTTTTTTCTTTCGGGGGGAGGGGATGGAAACGGAAACCTTCTGGAAATAGATAGCCATGACGGATGCGCCACCTTGGGAGAGAGACTCCCGAAGGCCACTGGCTTGTGCCCGTGGAAAGGATGGATTCGGTGGGATGGAATTCTACCTCCGTGTAGAGCGTGTGGTAAACCACGAGGTAGGTGGGTGGGTGGGTGGGTGGGTGGCCTCCCTGCCTCGCCTCCACCTAGACGTCCACACACAGAGACCGACGAGGGAGGGAGGGAGGGAGGGAGGAGGGAGGGAGGGAGGGAGGGAGGGAGAGAGACAAGATGGGACAGAGGCCGAGGCCGAGGCCGAGGCAGTGAGCGAGTAAGTGATCGACCCTGGCCATAGGGATTCCTCAGAGGGCGTCTCTTGGCTCCCCAAACGAAGAATGTGTGTGGAGATCGAGAAAGATCACCGACCTAGGAGAACCAGCAAGACTTCCTCACCCGCCAGAGAGCCGCTGGGCCCCTGCCGTCCCTGCCACCGCCACCCCTACCCCTCGCCTTGGCAGCGACGCCAACGAAAGGCAGGCAGACGAGTGGGAGAGTCGTGTGGTGGTGTCCCCCAAGGAAGGTGGGTCCATGCCGACGAGCGGTCGTCGGTCGTGTGGAAAAGCCAGAGGCGGGCTGACTAGAAGGAGGGCGTCCTGGAGGAAGGGGCCAGGGTGTGAGGGAGAGAGGCCTGTTCCTCTTCCCCTGTCGGTCCCAAGTCAGGGGCCCAAAGGAGGAAAGCTGTCCGTTCCTTTCCGACTCGGACGGTTCGGGCGGAACCGACCGATCCCCGCGGCGGCGCAGTCGGGGCTTCTGGACCAGAACCCCTCTCTCTGTCGCCTTTCGACCACACGCACGCTTTAGAGGCCAAGGGAAAATGGATCGGGTCTCTCTGTCTCTCCCTAGAAAACAAGGGGCCGGGGCCGAGCCCGTGGACGAACGGTCAAGTAGCGCCCCCCACCCCGGCCCCCGGCTTCGACGGCCCAGGTTTTCACCGGTTCGGATCCTGGGCGCAGCCCCAGACCCAGCATCGCCCTTCAAGCCACGCCGAGGCGGCGTCCCACATAGCAGAAACGCGAAAGACCTACCACTGGAACCTACAACTATGGACGGGACGGGACGGGACGGGCGGGCGGGGCGGGGCGGGGCGGGGGTGGGGGGGGCGGCTTTGGGGAGCAGGAAGAAAGAAAAAATAAAAGAAACACAAGGACGGTCATCGCGATAGTTCTTTCCACTTCCATCCATATGTTAACAGGACCCAAGTTTCCCGACCTCCATTTGGATGTATGTTAACTAAATGGAGAAGCTATTCAAAGGACTCCTCTAAAGAAGTCACGTTCTTCTTTCTAAATGATAATGAAAATCATTGTCACCACCGCTCTTCCGACCCTCCATGTCCAGACGGCCTCCCGCCCCTCCCCTATCCCCAACTCCGCCCCGCCCCGCGCCGACCCCCGACCCCGGCATTCTCCACGCCCACCTTTCCCTCTCCACTCCTACCCCCCCGTCCCCCGCCGCCCGGGACACCGCACCCCGCGCCCCCCCCCCCCCAATCCAGGCCGGGCCACCTGGTCGACCTCCTCGAACACTATATAAGAGGATGCCGGGCAGCAGGTGGCGCCCGACAAGCGGCCTCCTCACAGGCCGGACGGATCAGCCTCGCGGGGCGGGCGATGGGGAGGCGTTCGTCCAGGTCAGGTCAGGTCGGGGGAGGGAGGATGCCGCGCCGGCCGGCCTGGTGCGTGGCCTGGTCCCGATCCACCCCGCGTCTCGTTTCTCGGGCCGGGACGAGTACAGGCGGGGAGGCCGACTCGGTCACGGAAAGCGGCCTTGGGGAGGTTTTGGCGAACGTCCCTGTCCCGGGGCCGTCTGCCGACTAGGGGACGGAGTCCTCCTCCATGCTCCTTCTCGCCCCAGTCGGGCGGGTTGTGGGTCGCGCGGTCGACTTGGCCATTTCCCCGGAGGCATCCTGCCTGCCGGGGCTCCCTCCCTCGGGCCGGTGCGAGCGGTCCTCGGGCGGCCCGGGAATTTGGGCCGCAGCGAACGAACGAACGAAGCCCGTCCCTCCTGCGTCGGCACCGATGAGACACAGCCCTGGTGGATGGAGCCGCTTTCCTCGGGTTTCCTTTTGCTTTCGGCCGCTGCTGCCACCAAACCTCCCTAAACGATAGGAATGAAAACGGGAACCGTTGCATAATAAAAGCGTTTTGGTTGGCGTGTTTCTTGGCTTTTGGGGACTCGAGAGGTATGATGGATGATCTCCGATTGACATTGGAAGGTCTATTTCATCCCAGTCGCACGAACCCCGAAAACGTGGCGGCTGGACGAGGGAGGGAGGGAGGGAGGGAGGGAGGGAGGCCAACCACGGGATTTCCGCACGACCAGCTGATGGACACGAGCGCCCCGTGAGCCGGGCGGAGGGCAGCCGCCCGGGTCTCGCAGCTACGTGCCCGCGGAACCCTCGGGACTGCGAGAAAGCCGGAGCGACCCGCAGCCATGTGGCGCTCGGCGCGGACATCTGGTCGACCCGCGCGCCACGGGACCCGGGGCCCGAGTCCGGGCCGGGCCGCCGGTCGACCCGGCAGGGCGGCTGCCCCGGGGGCCTCGCGGCTGCTCGTCCGCAGCCTCCAGGAGCCCTCGGGGCTCCGAGAAGGCCGAGCGCCCCGCAGCCCCACGGCCCCGCGGCGCTCGGTGCGGACATCTGGTCGACCCGCTCCCCCCCCCCCCCCCCGAGACACGGGGGTCGGGTCGCCGGTCGACCCGGCAGGGCGGCGGCCACGGCGGCCTCGCCGCTGCTCGTCCGCCGGGTCGCCGGAGCCCTCGAGCCTCCGA
>NW_027224824.1:25000-27500 GCF_041296235.1 Equus asinus
CCGCGTGCGGCGCGAGGGAGCCCCCGAAGGCACCGTGGCGGCCACGGGCACCTCGGCGCGAGCTCTCGCGTCTGTCTCTCCCTCGACTCGCGGGCGGCGGCCCCCACCCCGGGACCCCGCGCGGCGCCGCCGCCGCCGACCCCCACGCGCCTCCGACGACCGGGCGCCGGGGCGCGTGGGAGGAGGGCGGGCGCGCGGGGCGGAGGAGGGGCACCGCGTCTGCACTTAGGGGGACGGAGGGCCCGGGGCGGGCCCTGCGAGAGACCCCCAGCCGCGCACCCCGGTGCAGGCGACACCCACACCCCGGGGGCGATTGATCGTCAAGCGACGCTCAGACAGGCGTAGCCCCGGGAGGAACCCGGGGCCGCAAGTGCGTTCGAAGTGTCGATGATCAATGTGTCCTGCAATTCACATTAATTCTCGCAGCTAGCTGCGTTCTTCATCGACGCACGAGCCGAGTGATCCACCGCTAAGAGTCGTACGAGTTTGAACGGCGGGGTCCCCCCGCAGGGCGGGGGAAGAGCCCGCCCCTGGCACGGCACATCCCGGAGGGTGCCTCCGGCGGCCAGAAGGCACAACGAGACCAGACTCCGTGAGGCCGGAAGGTTGGACGACGGGGCGTCCGGCACGGGCCCCGCGGGGCCGTGCTCGGACACCCCACAGGCGCCCGGGGGCTCCCGCCTCGCCCGAGGACGCGGGGGCGCGCACACGCCCGCGCGCGCGCACGCGACGACACGACGGCCGCCGGGGACGCCCCCTCCCGACGGCCGCCGCGACGGCGGCGCGGCGCGGCACGGGCGCGGCGCCCGGCCCGGCGAGGCGGAGTCTGGGGGAGAAGGGCAAGGCCTCCCGACCTCCCCGCGGGCCCGACGCCCCGACCCAAGGCGGACGGGCGAGGCCCCCCAGGGGTCTTTAAACCTCCGCGCCGGGACGCGCTAGGTACCTGGATGGGGGAAGCCAAAGCAACGGACGAGGCGGAGCGGGTAGTGCCGCGCGGCCACCGCCTCGACGCCGCCCGCGCCGCCCGCGGCCACCCGGGGACGGACGCAGGCCTCGGCGCTGCCCGCCCGTGACCGACCCCACACCGCCGGCGCGCGCCGACCGACGAGCCCACCGCGCCCGCGGCCCCCTCGACGCCGGGCGTGCCCCCCTCGCGTCCGACGCACGCCCACCCAGACCCGACCCGACTTTCCCCCGGGGACCCTCCCCGCACCCGCGTCCCAGGCCCCTCGCCACGGAGGGCGAGGGCTGCGGCGGGGAAGCGGGGAGCGAGCGGACAGGGCGGGGGTGGTGGGCGGACGTGGCCGGCCGGACGCGGGCGCCCGGGGCGCCGAGGGCGGGCGGAGACGCGGAGGCACCGTCGGACGGACGACGACGCCGACGGCCGGGGAACGGCCCAGGGCGGGCGACGGGAGGCGGCGGGCGGCGGGCACCCGCGTGAGCCGAGGCTCCGAGGCCCCGGGGGACCTGACCCGGGGACTCCGCGGGGGCCTCGCGCCCCCACGCCGCCCTTCCCGAGACGCGCCGAGGGCGCCGCCGCCCGCGAGAGCGGGGGACGGACGGCGCCGGAGACGGAGGCGCGGCGCGACAACGCCGGCCCGCCTCCGCGGGAGACCGGAGGGCGCGGGGACGGACGCGCCGGGGGGCGGCGCGCGAGGACGCGGCGGCCTCGGAACGCCGGGCGGACGGAGGCCGGAAGGGGGCTCGTGGGCTCGCCGAGATCGAGCCCACTCCCTCCGGACCACCGCCGACCCGGGACCGAGGCGCGCCCGCGCCTCCCGCGCCTCCGGCCGGGCGCCCGCGCCTCCCGCGCGCCCCCTCCTCCTCCCTCTCTCGAACCTCTCGCGACCAGCGGGCCGGCACCGCGCCGGCCCGCCCGCGCCCGCGCGGGGGTGAAAAGGCTCGGCCGCCGGCGGCGAGCCGCTCGGTATGATCCTTCCGCAGGTTCACCTACGGAAACCTTGTTACGACTTTACTTCCTCTAGATAGTCAAGTTCGACCGTCTTCTCAGCGCTCCGCCAGGGCCGTGGGCCGACCCCGGCGGGGCCGATCCGAGGGCCTCACTAAACCATCCAATCGGTAGTAGCGACGGGCGGTGTGTACAAAGGGCAGGACTTAATCAACGCAAGCTTATGACCCGCACTTACTGGGAATTCCTCGTTCATGGGGAATAATTGCAATCCCCGATCCCCATCACGAATGGGGTTCAACGGGTTACCCGCGCCTGCCGGCGTAGGGTAGGCACACGCTGAGCAGTCAGTGTAGCGCGCGTGCAGCCCGGACATCTAAGGGCATCACAGACCTGTTTATTGCTCAATCTCGGGTGGCTGAACGCCACTTGTCCCTCTAAGAAGTTGGGGGACGCCGACCGCTCGGGGGTCGCGTAACTAGTTAGCATGCCAGAGTCTCGTTCGTTATCGGAATTAACCAGACAAATCGCTCCACCAACTAAGAACGGCCATGCACCACCACCCACGGAATCGAGAAAGAGCTATCAATC
>NW_027224825.1:0-45000 GCF_041296235.1 Equus asinus
ACCCTACTGATGATGTGTTGTTGCCATGGTAATCCTGCTCAGTACGAGAGGAACCGCAGGTTCAGACATTTGGTGTATGTGCTTGGCTGAGGAGCCAATGGGGCGAAGCTACCCTCTGTGGGATTATGACTGAACGCCTCTAAGTCAGAATCCCGCCCAGCGGAACGATACGGCAGCGCCGCGGGAGCCTCGGTTGGCCTCGGATAGCCGGGTCCCCGCCGTCCCCGCCGGCGGGCCGCCGCGCGCGCGGCCCCCCGCGTCGGCGCGGCGCGCCCCCGCCGCGCGTCGGGACCGGGGTCCGGTGCGGAGAGCCCCTCGTCCCGGGACACGGGGCGCGGCCGGAAAGGCGGCCGCCCCCTCGCCCGTCACGCAGCGCACGTTCGTGGGGAACCTGGCGCTAAACCATTCGTAGACGACCTGCTTCTGGGTCAGGGTTTCGTACGTAGCAGAGCAGCTCCCTCGCTGCGATCTATTGAAAGTCAGCCCTCGACACAAGGGTTTGTCTCGGTCGGTCCTTCCCCGACCGCCCTCTCCGGCGCGGCCCCGCCGCCGGCCGCCGACCGGCGGCCGGCGGAGGTCGAGCGGAAGGCGCGGGCGGGGCGCCCCTCCGGCGCGTCCCCGCCTCGGCGCCCCGCCGCCCCCTCTCCGACCCCCGCCGGGGCCTCGCCCCGGGCTGGGACGGGGGAAGGGGAGGGCGGCGGGCGCGGCCGAGCGGTGGGCCGCCGGAGGGCGGCCCCGCGGCCCCTTTCCCAGGGGGGGCCGCGGGCCGGGGGGCCTCGGCGGTGCGCTCGCGGCGCGGACGCCGCCCGGGGCGGCCGCGGTCCGACGGCCGCCGCGCCTCGCGGGCGCGGCGTGCCGGCGGGTCGGCGTGCCGGCCGGTGCATGGCCCTTGCGCTTCCCCGCCCCGCGCCTCTCTCTCTCTCCGCCCGCGTGGCGGGTCGACCAGCATCCCGCCGCGTGGTTCGACCCGCCGCGGAGGCGTGGGTGGGGCGAGAGAGGGAAGGTGCGCCGGCGGGAGGCCGGGCGCGGGCGCGGGCGCCGCGCCGGGCTCGCCCGGGCCGGGCGGAGGGGTCGACCAGCTGTCCGGCCCGGACTCGGTCCCCGGACCGGGGCGCGCGGGTCGACCAGATGTCCGCGCGGGGCGCACGCTCTTCTCGGAGCCCCGAGGGCTACGCGGAGGCCGCGGACGAGCAGCCGCGAGGCCGCCGGGGCCGCCGCCCTGCCTGGTCGACCAGCTGTCCGGCCCGGACTTGGTCCCCGGACCGGGGCGCGCGGGTCGACCAGATGTCCGCGGCGCTCGGGGCCGGGCCCCGGGGCCCCGGGGCTCTGGGTGCCCTGGGTGTTCTGGGTGCGCTCCCGGCCCTCTGTCGGCTCCGAAGGCCCCGCGGACTCGTAGCCACGGGGTCCGGCGGCGCGCGGGTCGACCAGATGTCCGCGCCGAGCGCCGCGGGACCGCAGGGCGCTCGGCCTTCTCGGAGGCTCGAGGGCTCCGGCGACCCGGCGGACGAGCAGCGGCGAGGCCGCTGGGGCCGCCGCCCTGCCGGGTCGACTGGCGACCCGGCCCCCGGGTCTCGGGTCTCGGGGGGGGTGGGCGGGTCGACCAGATGTCCGCACCGAGCGCCCCGCGGGGCCGCGGGGCCGCGGGGCGCTCGGCCTTCTCGGAGCCCCGAGGGCTCCCTGGAGGCCGCCGGGGCCGCCGCCCTGCCGGGTCGACCAGCTGTCCGGCCCGGACTTGGTCCCCGGACCGGGGCGCGCGGGTCGACCAGATGTCCGCGGCGCTCGGGGCCGGGTCCCGGGTCTCTGGGTGCTCTGGGTGCGCTCCCGGCCCTCTGTCGGCTCCGAAGGCCCCGCGGACTCGTAGCCACGGGGTCCGGCGGCGCGCGGGTCGACCAGATGTCCGCGCCGAGCGCCGCGGGGCCGCGGGGCGCTCGGCCTTCTCGGAGCCCCGAGGGCTCCCTGGAGGCTGCGGACGAGCAGCCGCGAGGCCCCCGGGGCAGCCGCCCTGCCGGGTCGACCAGCTGTCCGGCTCGGACTTGGTCCCCGGACCGGGGCGCGCGGGTCGACCAGATGTCCGCGGCGCTCGGGGCCGGGTCCCGGGGCTCTGGGTGCTCTGGGTGCTCTGGGTGCGCTCCCGGCCCTCTGTCGGCTCCGAAGGCCCCGCGGACTCGTAGCCACGGGGTCCGGCGGCGCGCGGGTCGACCAGATGTCCGCGCCGAGCGCCGCGGGACCGCAGGGCGCTCGGCCTTCTCGGAGGCTCGAGGGCTCCGGCGACCCGGCGGACGAGCAGCGGCGAGGCCGCCGTGGCCGCCGCCCTGCCGGGTCGACCGGCGACCCGACCCCCGTGTCTCGGGGGGGGGGGGGGGGGAGCGGGTCGACCAGATGTCCGCACCGAGCGCCGCGGGGCCGTGGGGCTGCGGGGCGCTCGGCCTTCTCGGAGCCCCGAGGGCTCCCTGGAGGCTGCGGACGAGCAGCCGCGAGGCCCCCGGGGCAGCCGCCCTGCCGGGTCGACCGGCGGCCCGGCCCGGACTCGGGCCCCGGGTCCCGTGGCGCGCGGGTCGACCAGATGTCCGCGCCGAGCGCCACATGGCTGCGGGTCGCTCCGGCTTCTCGCAGTCCCGAGGGTTCCGCGGGCACGTAGCTGCGAGACCCGGGCGGCTGCCCTCCGCCCGGCTCACGGGGCGCTCGTGTCCATCAGCTGGTCGTGCGGAAATCCCGTGGTTGGCCTCCCTCCCTCCCTCCCTCCCTCCCTCCCTCGTCCAGCCGCCACGTTTTCGGGGTTCGTGCGACTGGGATGAAATAGACCTTCCCAATGTCAATCGGAGATCATCCATCATACCTCTCGAGTCCCCAAAAGCCAAGAAACACGCCAACCAAAACGCTTTTATTATGCCAACGGTTCCCGTTTTCATTCCTATCGTTTAGGGAGGTTTGGTGGCAGCAGCGGCCGAAAGCAAAAGGAAACCCGAGGAAAGCGGCTCCATCCACCAGGGCTGTGTCTCATCGGTGCCGACGCAGGAGGGACGGGCTTCGTTCGTTCGTTCGCTGCGGCCCAAATTCCCGGGCCGCCCGAGGACCGCTCGCACCGGCCCGAGGGAGGGAGCCCCGGCAGGCAGGATGCCTCCGGGGAAATGGCCAAGTCGACCGCGCGACCCACAACCCGCCCGACTGGGGGCGAGAAGGAGCATGGAGGAGGACTCCGTCCCCTAGTCGGCAGACGGCCCCGGGACAGGGACGTTCGCCAAAACCTCCCCAAGGCCGCTTTCCGTGACCGAGTCGGCCTCCCCGCCTGTACTCGTCCCGGCCCGAGAAACGAGACGCGGGGTGGATCGGGACCAGGCCACGCACCAGGCCGGCCGGCGCGGCATCCTCCCTCCCCCGACCTGACCTGACCTGGACGAACGCCTCCCCATCGCCCGCCCCCGCGAGGCTGATCCGTCCGGCCTGTGAGGAGGCCGCTTGTCGGGCGCCACCTGCTGCCCGGCATCCTCTTATATAGTGTTCGAGGAGGTCGACCAGGTGGCCCGGCCTGGATTGGGGGGGGGGGGGCGCGGGGTGCGGTGTCCCGGGCGGCGGGGGACGGGGGGGTAGGAGTGGAGAGGGAAAGGTGGGCGTGGAGAATGCCGGGGTCGGGGGTCGGCGCGGGGCGGGGCGGGAGTTGGGGATAGGGGAGGGGCGGGAGGCCGTCTGGACATGGAGGGTCGGAAGAGCGGTGGTGACAATGATTTTCATTATCATTTAGAAAGAAGAACGTGGACTTCTTTAGAGGAGTCCTTTGAATAGCTTCTCCATTTAGTTAACATACATCCAAATGGAGGTCGGGAAACTTGGGTCCTGTTAACATATGGATGGAAGTGGAAAGAACTATCGCGATGACCGTCCTTGTGTTTCTTTTATTTTTTCTTTCTTCCTGCTCCCCAAAGCCGCCCCCCCCACCCCCGCCCCGCCCCGCCCCGCCCCGCCCCGTCCCGTCCCGTCCCGTCCATAGTTGTAGGTTCCAGTGGTAGGTCTTTCGCGTTTCTGCTATGTGGGACGCCGCCTCGGCGTGGCTTGAAGGGCGATGCTGGGTCTGGGGCTGCGCCCAGGATCCGAACCGGTGAAAACCTGGGCCGTCGAAGCCGGGGGCCGGGGTGGGGGGCGCTACTTGACCGTTCGTCCACGGGCTCGGCCCCCGGCCCCTTGTTTTCTAGGGAGAGAGACAGAGAGACCCGATCCATTTTCCCTTGGCCTCTAAAGCGTGCGTGTGGTCGAAAGGCGACAGAGAGAGGGGTTCTGGTCCAGAAAGCCCCGACTGCGCCGCCGCGGGGATCGGTCGGTTCCGCCCGAACCGTCCGAGTCGGAAAGGAACGGACAGCTTTCCTCCTTTGGGCCCCTGACTTGGGACCGACAGGGGAAGAGGAACAGGCCTCTCTCCCTCACACCCTGGCCCCTTCCTCCAGGACGCCCTCCTTCTAGTCAGCCCGCCTCTGGCTTTTCCACACGCCGACGACCGCTCGTCGGCATGGACCCACCTTCCTTGGGGGACACCACCACACGACTCTCCCACTCGTCTGCCTGCCTTTCGTTGGCGTCGCTGCCAAAGGCGAGGGGTAGGGGTGGCGGTGGCAGGGACGGCAGGGGCCCAGCGGCTCTCTGGCGGGTGAGGAAGTCTTGCTGGTTCTCCTAGGTCGGTGATCTTTCTCGATCTCCACACACATTCTTCGTTTGGGGAGCCAAGAGACGCCCTCTGAGGAATCCCTATGGCCAGGGTCGATCACTTACTCGCTCACTGCCTCGGCCTCGGCCTCGGCCTCTGTCCATCTTGTCTCTCTCCCTCCCTCCCTCCCTCCCTCCCTCCCTCCCTCCCTCCCTCCCTCCCTCGTCGGTCTCTGTGTGTGGACGTCTAGGTGGAGGCGAGGCAGGGAGGCCACCCACCCACCCACCCACCCACCTACCTCGTGGTTTACCACACGCTCTACACGGAGGTAGAATTCCCATCCCACCGAATCCATCCTTTCCACGGGGCACAAGCCAGTGGCCTTCGGGAGTCTCTCTCCCCAAGGTGGCGCATCCGTCATGGCTATCTATTTCCAGAAGGTTTCCGTTTCCATCCCCTCCCCCCGAAAGAAAAAACGGCCCCACTCCCGGATCTGCCCCACCACGATCACCACCACCGCTGCCGCCGCCGCCGCCGCCGCCATCTGCTGTCGCCCTCTAGGGTTGGACCGTTCTAGCTCTCTCCTCTGTGTGGAATCGCAACGTAGGTCGCCTTGGATGTCTGGCACCTCTCACTTAGCAGAAGGTTTTGGAGGCTCAGGCTGGGCCACGCTTTGGCCCGGGTCAGTGTTCCGTTCCTCCGGACGGCTTCCTCGTTTTCCACGAGAAGGAGCCGTGAAGACGGAAAGGAAGGGCGGATGGATGGCTTTTCCCGTGCTACCGAGTCCCTCTCCCCTTTTCCCCAAAGCGTGAGGGGCGGTCGAGAGGATCGTCTCTGATGACAAAAGTCAGAGGCACCCCGGGTCAGACACCGTGCGAGGCGTTGGTGTGTTCTCGAGAGGAGAACACGTCCCCGTCAGCGTTTCCTGTCGTTCTCGTTCCGAAAGGATTCACGCGCCACCCCGTCTCCCTCAAGGTCTTAGGGCTGTCGTGCTCCGCAGCCGTCACGTGTCGTGGATCCTGGGCACCACCACGCCACCCCGCCCCCCCCCCCCCGCCATAGCTGTCGATCGCTATGTGGCACGCCTACGTTTGCCCAAAAGAGCAGTCCGATGGACAGCGTGGTGCTTTTCCCAGCAGGCAGGCAGGTGAGAGTCACCCCTCTAGAAGGTTTCCAAGCCCCGTTCCATTCTCAGAGGCAGCTCCTTTGGCCATCAAGGAGGCAGGCGATGGGGGTGGGGGTGGGGATGGGGATGGGGCAGGGGCCTCTGTCCCTCTGTCGCGGTAGAAATGATTGGGAAAGGAGGGACGATGGGCGTAGGTCGACCATCCTGGGCGGTGGTGCTTTGGGAGCTTTTTCTAGAAGAAGGAGCGAACGGCGTTCCCTGGGAAGGGAGGAAACCAGAGGAGGTCCCCCTCAGACCGACCTGGCACGAGAAGGACACACACTCTCTCTCTCTCTCTCTCTCTCTCTCTCTCTCTCTCCCTTTTCTTCCTGACTTGAAATCAGGAGACAAAACTCCCCTGCCAAAGGGGCCCTCCCAAAACGGGGAGTGAGGAAGACCTCCTTCTCTTCACGGCTGAAGTTCTCCCTGCCTTTCCTGGACGGGAAGGATAGCACCTACGCCCGCTGCCGTCGGTGACTTTTAGTCCCCCTGGAGAGGAAGAAATTCTTTCCCGTGGCCGAACCCTGGCGGTTCGTTCGTGCTGCAGAGGACGTGACCCTCTCTGACACACCCAGGAACCTCCTCGCTCCGGGTCGAGGAGAGGGAGTTCTGTTCTGTGGTTTAGAATGGTGCTTAAAAAGGGATGTCGCTTACAAAGGGTCCTCGTCCCCCTTCCTAAACCTAAACGGACGGCTCGGCTCGGAGGCGTGAGATACGTTTCGCATCCTCCTCGTCGTCTTCACTCAAAGTTTTATTGGAGTTTGGAAGATTTTATTTTTTGTCTTTCCTTTTTCTCCCCAAAGCCCCCCGGTACGTAGTTGTGTGTTCTTCGCGGTGGGTCCTTCTAGCGGTGGTATGTGGGACGCCGCCTCAGCGTGGTTTGATGAGCAGTGCCGTGTCCGCGCCCGGGATCCGAACGAACCGATGAAACACTGGGCTGCCTGCAGCGGAGCGCGCGAACTTAACCACTCGGCCACGGGGCCAGCCCCTTACTGGATTTTCAAAACAACTCCGGGGGCCGGCCCGGTGGCGCGGCGGTGAAGTTCGCACGTTCTGCTCCGCCGGCCCCGGGTTCGCCGGTCCGGATCCCGGGCGCAGGACCCGGCACCGCTTGGCGAGCCACGCTGTGGCAGGCGTCCCACCTGGAAAGTAGAGGGGGATGGGCACGGATGTCAGCTCAGGGCCAGTCTTCCTCGGCCGACAGAGGAGGATTGGTGGCAGATGTTCGCTCAGGGCTCATCTTCCTCAAAAATAAAATAATAAATCGATTCGATAAAATGTCAAATAACACAACCGCGGGATCACGCTTAGAGTCACCCTTGGCCCGATGATGCCACTCCCCACCCCCCCCACCCCCCTGCCCCCCACCATTTGGAGGTGCCGTCAGTGGGATTCGTTCCTGTTTGTCCATCTTTCTTCCTCTTTTTTTTTTTTTTTTTTAAAGACTGGCACCCGAGCTCATTGCCAATCTTTTCTTTTCTTTTTATTCCTCCTCCTTCTTCTTCTTCTCCCCAGAGCACCCCAGTACCTAGTTCTATATTCTCTTTGAGGGTCCCTCTGGTTCTGCCGTGTGGGACGCCACCTCAGCGTGGTTTGATGAGCGGTGCCGTGTCCGAGCCCAGGATCCGAACCTTCCAAGCCCCGGGCCGCTGAAGCGGAGCGTGCAAACTCAACCGCTCGGCCACGGGGTCAGCCCCTCCCTTCCTTCCTTCCTTCCTTCCTTCCTTCCTTCCTTCCTTCCTTCCTTCCTTCCTAAGGAGGAGGAGGCAGGCACTGTGTGAAGTCGCCAGTGAGTCTGTGGAAAGAGACGGAGGATTTCCCATGGGAAGCCGGGGCGGGGGACACGGACCGATGTCGTGCGAACTTGAAGGTGAAAGATCAAAAAACCCACACACGCCTAGAGCGGCGGGTTGCCCGTTAGGAGTTTGCTTGCCGGGCCCATAACGCAGGGCTCATCGATGAGCCAAACCGTCCGTGATCCTCAAGCAGTCTAGTAGGGTTAGAGAAAGGAGGGGGGCACTCTTTCTGCCCCAGATGAGGCGAGTTTCTCAGACAGCCACCCTGCCCCAACATCTCCCCTCCCTGCCTCCCGGCCCTTGGTGGACTGCGGCCTAAGGGTGGGGGAATTGAAGAAAGCCGTTCAATGGAAAAAAGCCCGAGGCCATGGGAGAGAGCTTCCTGCACTTGAATGAAGCCCTGACGCCAGGCCCATCGGAATGAATGGGCCTGACCTCCCCTCCCCCCTCCCCCCTCCCCCCTCCCAGGCTGGCGACTCGGCAGTGGAAGGCTAGGGGTTTCTTCCGAAATGGTGAACCGGCCCCCTTGTCCACAGGAAAACCACACACGGGTACAGCCTAGGCCGGATCTCAGGCCAAGTCGTCAGGGTGGCAAGATGATGGCGGATGAGAGGAAACTTGTTCTGGGACCGCACCGCCCCCCCCCCCATCGCCTCTCTGGCTGAGAAGAGGGCTGGGGAGCGGTGAGGGTCAGGGGGAGAGTGGGGGCGGGGCCGGGACAGGGACCACCGGGCAGTAGGACGGGAGTAGCCCTGAGGCCTGCCTGCCTGCTTCCTTCCCTGCCGGCGCAGGGCTGAGAGAGGCACGGGGCACGCTGGCTCCTGCCCCTTCACTCATTCGGGAAGCCTCCTGTTGTTGCTCCTGAGGTGCCGGCTGCGGTGACAGACAGAGCAAAACTCCTCTCTCTGTCTATTTCTTCAAAGGCCCGAGTCTGAGCTACGACAGATTCCCCTGTGGCTCAACCCGCAACCTCCCATCCTGCCAGACCAGACCCCTTGTCTAAAAACCTCCACTGGAGGAGCTCTTCCACCTGACTCGGAAAGGAAACACCAGCCCCGCCTCAGCCTCACACCCACCACCACCACCACCACCCGCCCCCCCCCCCCGCCCCACTCTCCTCCGGACCCAGATACCTAACAGAGGGAACAAAAATCCAAAAATCCTGCTGCTCTCCTTCTACCACCTCCACTTCAGAAGAGTCAGTCTCCCCCGAACACCTCAGACTCTGTGACTTCCCGCGGCCTCCCTTTCCCCGTCCCCATTCTCTCCCCGGACGGGCCCCATCTTACACTTGAACGACAGCTCCACCGCTCGGGGCAGCTGGACACGATGTCCCAAAGTGGCCCGGACGGTAGCCTGGTCGATTCCAAAGGACCCACGCACGCAGTCGGCCATAAACGTGGTGTGGAGATCGTGGACGTTTGCGGGCCTCTGATGAAATCGCTGCTCCGGGGACCCCGGCGTCTAGGACCCGTCTTCTCCGTGTTCTTCACACCGTTGCTCCTGGGCCGGTTATTCTCTTCCCTCTCACTGACCTTAACGTTTTGTCTCTGCCATTGAATTTTGACTGTGCGAATGTGACTTGCCGCTGTAGGGCTGCGTGGATCTCTCAGGCATCCTGCTGTGCCGTGCGGGGGGGGGGGGGGGAATCCTTGGTGGGTGGGTCGATAGACGTCCCTTTGGTTGTGCCCTGGAGGGGAGAGACAGAGGGGACGACTCAATCCACCACGAACGCTGATGTCGCTCCGATAAACCTGTAGCGGTGATTCTAGTTTATGGCCCGTGTCCTGAAAATAACTTCCCGAAGGGCCAGCCCGGCGGCACAGCGGTTAAGTTCGCACGTTCCGTTTTGTCAGCCAGGGGTTCGCAGGTTCGGATCCAGGGTGCGGACGTGGCGCCGCTTGGCGAGCCACGCTGTGGTCAGCGTCCCGCCTATCAAGGGGAGGGGGATGGGCACGGATGTTAGCTCGGGACCACTCTCCCGGGGCAAAAAGAGGAGAATTGGCAGCAGGTGTCAGCTCGGGGCTCGTCTTCCTCGAAAAATAAATTAATTAAATTAATAAAAACAACTTCCCAAACCTCTCTGATAACTTGAAGCTTTGAAGTTTTGCGAGGTGAAATCAGGTGATAAAAAAGTCCACGGACGGGGGCGGCCCCGTGGCCGAGTGGTTAAGTTCACAAGCTCCCCTTCGGCGGCCCAGGGTTTTGCCGGTTCAGATCCCGGGCACGGCACGGACACGGCACCGCTCGTCGGGCCGTGTGGAGGCGGCGTCCCACATGCCACAACTGGAAGGGCCCTCAACTAAGATAGACAACTATGTCATGGGGGGGATTGGGGGAGAAAAATCGGGAGGGGGGGAAAAGAAAACAAAAACGGAAGATTGGCAACAGGCGTTAGCTCTGTGAGGGCCGATCTTCCTCACCCAAAAACTAAAGTGAGATGAAATCAAATAAAGCGAAGGAAAAGATAAACCTATGAAATCCCATGTTTCTAAAAGTGGCCAAGTGTTTAGAAATTGGCCAAGCGACGGAATGCTCATGGGAAGGACAGTTCCTAATTGCTGGCTTCTTAGTTTTCACCAAAATTAAGGTTCGTGAGGGTTAAAAAAATCTACTTAACAAATGCGATGAAAGCCACTAGGCCGGCCCGGTGGCGCGCTGGTTAAGTGTGCCTGTTCCGCTTCGCCGGCCCGGGGTTCGCCAGTTCGGATCCCGGGGGTGGACGTGGCACCGCTGGGCGAGCCACGTGGTGGTAGGCGTCCCACATATGAAATAGAGGAAGATGGGCACGGAGGTGAGCTCAGGGCCAGCCTTCCTCGGCAAAAAGAGGAGGATTGGCAGCAGTTAGCTCAGGGCTCATCGTCCTCAAAACAAAACAAAACAAAACAAAAAGCCACTAAAAGTGAATATGGGAAACATCTTTGTGTTCAAGGAAAGTGAGATGGCTGCCTTCAGGCAAGAGGGCCTAAAAAGTAAAGATCGTTTTGTCTGTGAAAAGGTGATCAAAGTTTCACGGGGAAAATAATCTGAGAAAAAGGCCTGTTCGTGGTCAAGTGGCCTAAAATTGGAACGAGTGGACAGATAGAAATGGCGAGCGATAGGATCTATGGGAGTCTATGAGGAAGCCATTGGGTGTCGGCCTAATTCGGCCTGACAGTGTTTTTCGAAAAGGGCCTGACGTGGCCGTCGAGCACGCATCGCATCGTAGATCCGCTTTACACATTTCCTACGGCAAGAACCAATGCCCTTAAGGGAAAGGAGCAGCTTCCCCGTGCTCGGGCCTTTCCTTAAGGAGAGGCATCTTTCCTTAGGCTAGGAGCGGATGGTTGCGCTCACCTTTGACCATCCGGCTCCCCTGTGACCACCCAGGCCCAGACAACCGACCTGCCACCCAGCAGTGTCTGTCGATCGCTGTGCCGACAGAGCAGTCTCGCGACTATCATCCAAGGGACCTTTCGATCCTATGTGAAACGTCCTCTCTGGGGGTCTAGAAGCACTCTGTACACCCCACTTCCCGGGCACCCTCTCTTCCTTCGGGAAGAAAGGCCCCGGGCCACAGTCCTCACATTTTAGCTCAGAATAAACGCACCCCGATTTTCACGGATAGATTGGTTCCGGATTATTTCCGTCGACAGAATGGAATCAAGTCAATGAGTTTCAAGATCGGAGGGAAGCTGATGCAAAATCAGAATTTGTTTTTCTCACTCCCGAAAGGATACTTTTCTCTAACTTCTAGTCTCCTCCTGATAAAGACATTGGAAAAGGTTTCTCTTGACCTCTGAGGGAATCGACACCAAAGACAGAGATCCTCCATTTTGTCAGAATGATTTCCTAGGCCTCCAATGGAGGAGGCCTCCCTCGGACGGGAGCTCAGCTTTTGTTTTGCAACAGTTTTCCTCTCTCTGCTTGCCTTTAACATCTCCTTTCCCGTTCTTCTTTTTTGGAAGGGAAATACGTGCACCGCTGGGGAAAAAAAAAAAAAAAAGAATTTTCTAAATGACCAAAGAAGATCTACGACTGTTGTTATTTTGGTTTCACGGAGCAGTTCCACGTCCACATTTACTCCATTTTAAACACCCACACACACTCACAGCACGGCGCTGTGAGGATGTCCCGGGGAACTCGATTTGTGGAGGGAATGGCTGTGAGGTCTCTGCCCCCCAACCCCCACCATTTGGGTGCTTCTGCTTGTTGATGAGGACGGGAAGCCCTGCTGAAATCCATATTCTTATCACCACACGTGCATCTGCACCCATGCTCCCCCCCCCCCGTGTGTCGTCTTTGGGCTTTGCTGTGGCCCCGTGCGGAGGGAGACCTGTTTTGTGTTGTAAACTTTTCCGCGGCCAAGCGGCTCGGTCCTTTCCTCTACGACTTGTGGGCTCTGTCTGTCCGTCTGCCTTAGAGAGACCCTCTGGGCCGGAAGTGACAGGCTGCACACAATTCCTGACAGACTGCGGACAATTCCTCCGTCGTCACGGTCCTTCTCTGATGACGTGCATGGTTTCGGTTTGACAGCGACCCCCACCCCCCACCCCGCCGTGATTTTCTAAGTCCTCCCGGGAGCCCGGGAAGTGCTCGGGCCGCTCCGGGAAGCGGGGGCCGGCAGCCCCGGCCTGCCCCGTGGCATCTCCGGGGACTTTTCCACCTCTGTCCGCGTCAGCCAGCCGGCAGCCCCGCGCCCGGCCCGGCCCAGAAGTCACGTGGGGAGTCTGTCCCCTTCCTGGCAAGCCCACCCACCCCACCCCCCTCCCCGCCGATTTTCCAACACCTCCTTCTGCACCCAGGGTTGCCCTGTGCTGCCTGGGAGCTCCGAGGTGGACACCCTGGGGCCTCACGTGGTGACCTCCCGGCCGCCCCAAGCGGGCCCAGAGAGAAAGAGAGAGAGAGAGAGACAGAGAGAGACAGAGACAGAGACAGAGACAGAGAGAGACAGAGACAGAGACAGAGGCAGAGAGAGACCTGACCCGGCGGTGGGCTCAGGCTGTGCACTCTCGCTGGCTGGTGACCCGGTTCCCTCCCGCTGACCCCTCCGCGCCGGTCGTTGGGCGCCATCTGGCGGCCGCTTTTACAGAGTGGCCCTCCTCCGGAGCCCCGGCGACATGAGCAAGGGATGGGACTCGCAGGACGTCTGTGTGGTTTCCAGTGTGGGGCTGTGTGGAACAGAGCTGCTAAGAACATTCATGCCCCGGATTCTGTGTGAATGAACAGGAACGTGGCCGCAGCCCCCACCCCGCCCCCCGCCCCAGCCCCCGGGAGTGGTGGGAGTGGTGCCCTCCAGACCACCCTCGGGTTGGATGCCTCCCTCCCTGGAAGGACTCACGGGACTCCACAAAAGCTGACTTCCTGGAGGTCCAGCGGAGACCCCCAAGGCCCAAGGCCCCCCCCCACCCACCCACCACAGATCACTGTGGAAGCCTTAATGACCCAAGGCTCCAGCTACATACAGACGCTCTTAGGAGGCAAGATACACCAAAGGCTTATGTAGGTTGCCACTTTCGGTGGTTGTTTCCGCGGCGTGTCAGTTTTGGAACCCGCCACGCCCTTTTTCACAGAGGCCATACCGTTTCCCTTCACCACCAGTGAGGCGTGAGTGACTGACTTGGCTTCTCCGCGACCTGACTAGCAGTTTGATCCTGTTCCGGTATTTGGAAGAAGGCAGTCTCACCCATGTGTCCCCACAATGTCTCCCTCTAATTTTCTCACTTGCTTTTCCAGGGAACAGCTCACATCTTTTCATGCGCTTATCGGTCATCCATGCGTACCTCCTCCACCCCAGGTGAAAGTGCCTGCTCTGTCTATTGGTCTTCCATTCTTTTTGTATTTTTCAGTGTTGATTTCCCCCGGGTCTCCACTCCATTGTGGGTTTTGTTTTTTGTTTTTTGTTTTTTGTTTTTTTTTTTTGCTTAAAGATTGTCACCTGAGCTAGGCACTGTTGCGCTGCTTCCTCAGTTTCAGAGGGTACCTTTTTCAGGGTTGCTTTTTGACCGGGTCTCCTCGCCATTGTATTTTTTTATTTTTTATTTTTTTGCTTAAAGATTGCCACCTGAGCTAGCCTCTGTTGCCCATCTTCTTCGGTTTCAGAGGGTAGATTTCTCAGTGTTGCTTTTTCGCCAGCTCTCCACGCCCTTGCGTCTTTTTTTTTTCTGCTTGAAGGCTGCAACCTGAGCTAGCTTCTTTTGCCCATGTTCGTCAGTTTCAGAGGGTGGATTTCTCCGTGTTGCTTTTTCCCCAGGTCTCCACACCCTTGTGTGTTTCTTTGGCTTAACGATTGCCACCTGAGGTAGCCTCTGTTGCCCATCTTCCTCCGTTTCAGAGGGTGGATTTCTCAGTGTTGCCTTTTCGCCAGCTCCCCACGCCCTTGTGTGTTTCTTTTGCTTAAAGATTGTCACCTGAGCTAGGCACTGTGGCCCTGCTTCCTCAGTTTCAGAGGGTACCTTTGTCAGGGTTGCTTTTTGACCGGGTCTCCTCGCCATTGTATTTTTTTATTTTATTTTTTTTGCTTAAAGATTGCCACCTGAGCTAGCCTCTGTTGCGCTTCTTTCTCAGTTCTAGAGGGTAGATTTCTCCGTGTTGCTTTTTCCCCAGGTCTCCACGCACTTCCTTTTATTTTTCCTTAAAAATTGCCACCTGAGCTAGCCTCTGTTGTCCATCTTCGTCGGTTTCAGAGGGTAGATTTCTCACTGTTGCTTTTTTGCCAGGTCTGCACGCCCTTGTGTTTTTTTTCTGCTTAAAGGTTGCAACCTGAGCTAGCTTCTTTTGCCCATGTTCCTCAGTTTCAGAGGGTGGATTTCTCAGTGTTGCCTTTTCCCCAGCTCCCCACGCCCTTGTGTGTTTCTTTTGCTTAAAGATTGCCACCTGAAGCCAGCCTCTCTTGCCCATCTTCCTCAGTTTCAGAGGGTAGATATTTCAGGGTTGCTTTTTCCCCAGGTCTCCACGCCTTTGGGTTTTGTTTTTGCTTAACGAGTGCCACCTGAGCTAGCCTCTCTTGCCCATGTTCCTCAGTTTCAGAGGGTAGATATTTCAGGGTTGCTTTGTCCCCAGGGCTCCACGCCTTTGTGCTTTGTTTTTGCTTAAGGATTGCCACCTGAGGTAGCCTCTCTTGCCCATCTTCCTCAGTTTCAGAGGGTGGATTTCTCCGTGTTGCTTTTTCCCCAG
This sequence comes from Equus asinus, assembly GCF_041296235.1. Classification (NCBI taxonomy): domain Eukaryota; kingdom Metazoa; phylum Chordata; class Mammalia; order Perissodactyla; family Equidae; genus Equus; species Equus asinus. The sequence goes on from NW_027224825.1 coordinate 14,750, forward strand.
GTCTCCACGCCCTTGTGTGTTTCTTTTGCTTAAAGATTGCCACCTGAGCTAGCCTCTGTTGCCCATCTTCGTCCGTTTCAGAGGGTGGATTTCTCAGTGTTGCCTTTTCGCCAGCTCCCCACGCCCTTGTGTGTTTCTTTTGCTTAAAGATTGTCACCTGAGCTAGGCACTGTTGCCCTGCTTCCTCAGTTTCAGAGGGTACCTTTTTCAGGGTTGCTTTTTGACCGGGTCTCCTCGCCATTGTATTTTTTTATCTTATTTTTTTTGCTTAAAGATTGCCACCTGAGCTAGCCTCTGTTGCGCTTCTTTCTCAGTTCTAGAGGGTAGATTTCTCCGTGTTGCTTTTTCCCCAGGTCTCCACGCACTTCCTTTTATTTTTCCTTAAAAATTGCCACCTGAGCTAGCCTCTGTTGTCCATCTTCGTCGGTTTCAGAGGGTAGATTTCTCACTGTTGCTTTTTTGCCAGGTCTGCACGCCCTTGTGTTTTTTTTCTGCTTAAAGGTTGCAACCTGAGCTAGCTTCTTTTGCCCATGTCCCTCAGTTTCAGAGGGTGGATTTCTCCGTGTTGCTTTTTCCCCAGGCCTCCACGCCCTTGTGTGTTTCTTTTGCTTAAAGATTGCCACCTGAAGCCAGCCTCTCTTGCCCATCTTCCTCAGTTTCAGAGGGTAGATATTTCAGGGTTGCTTTTTCCCCAGGTCTCCACGCCTTTGTGTTTTGTTTTTGCTTAACGAGTGCCACCTGAGCTAGCCTCTCTTGCCCATGTTCCTCAGTTTCAGAGGGTAGATATTTCAGGGTTGCTTTGTCCCCAGGGCTCCACGCCTTTGTGCTTTGTTTTTGCTTAAGGATTGCCACGTGAGGTAGCCTCTCTTGCCCATCTTCCTCAGTTTCAGAGGGTGGATTTCTCCGTGTTGCTTTTTCCCCAGGTCTCCACGCCCTTGTGTGTTTCTTTTGCTTAAAGATTGCCACCTGAGCTAGCCTCTGTTGCCCATCTTCGTCCGTTTCAGAGGGTGGATTTCTCAGTGTTGCCTTTTCGCCAGCTCCCCACGCCCTTGTGTGTTTCTTTTGCTTAAAGATTGTCACCTGAGCTAGGCACTGTTGCCCTGCTTCCTCAGTTTCAGAGGGTACCTTTTTCAGGGTTGCTTTTTGACCGGGTCTCCTCGCCATTGTATTTTTTTATTTTATTTTTTTTGCTTAAAGATTGCCACCTGAGCTAGCCTCTGTTGCGCTTCTTTCTCAGTTCTAGAGGGTAGATTTCTCCGTGTTGCTTTTTCCCCAGGTCTCCACGCACTTCCTTTTATTTTTCCTTAAAAATTGCCACCTGAGCTAGCCTCTGTTGTCCATCTTCGTCGGTTTCAGAGGGTAGATTTCTCACTGTTGCTTTTTTGCCAGGTCTGCACGCCCTTGTGTTTTTTTTCTGCTTAAAGGTTGCAACCTGAGCTAGCTTCTTTCGCCCATGTTCCTCAGTTTCAGAGGGTGGATTTCTCCGTGTTGCTTTTTCCCCAGGCCTCCACGCCCTTGTGTGTTTCTTTTGCTTAACGATTGCCACCTGAGCTAGCCTCTGTTGCCCATCTTCGTCCGTTTCAGAGGGTGGATTTCTCAGTGTTGCCTTTTCCCCAGCTCCCCACGCCCTTGTGTGTTTCTTTTGCTTAAAGATTGCCACCTGAAGCCAGCCTCTCTTGCCCATCTTCCTCAGTTTCAGAGGGTAGATATTTCAGGGTTGCTTTTTCCCCAGGTCTCCACGCCTTTGTGTTTTGTTTTTGCTTAACGATTGCCACCTGAAGCCAGCCTCTCTTGCCCATCTTCCTCAGTTTCAGAGGGTAGATATTTCAGGGTTGCTTTTTCCCCAGGTCTCCACGCCTTTGTGTTTTGTTTTTGCTTAAGGAGTGCCACCTGAGCTAGCCTCTCTTGCCCATGTTCCTCAGTTTCAGAGGGTAGATATTTCAGGGTTGCTTTGTCCCCAGGGCTCCACGCCTTTGTGCTTTGTTTTTGCTTAAGGATTGCCACCTGAGGTAGCCTCTCTTGCCCATCTTCCTCAGTTTCAGAGGGTAGATATTTCAGGGTTGCTTTTTCCCCAGGTCTCCACGCCTTTGGGTTTTGTTTTTGCTTAACGATTGCCACCTGAGCTAGCCTCTGTTGCCCATCTTCGTCCGTTTCAGAGGGTGGATTTCTCAGTGTTGCCTTTTCCCCAGCTCCCCACGCCCTTGTGTGTTTCTTTTGCTTAAAGATTGCCACCTGAAGCCAGCCTCTCTTGCCCATCTTCCTCAGTTTCAGAGGGTAGATATTTCAGGGTTGCTTTTTCCCCAGGTCTCCACGCCTTTGTGTTTTGTTTTTGCTTAACGAGTGCCACCTGAGCTAGCCTCTCTTGCCCATGTTCCTCAGTTTCAGAGGGTAGATATTTCAGGGTTGCTTTGTCCCCAGGGCTCCACGCCTTTGTGCTTTGTTTTTGCTTAAGGATTGCCACCTGAGGTAGCCTCTCTTGCCCATCTTCCTCAGTTTCAGAGGGTGGATTTCTCCGTGTTGCTTTTTCCCCAGGTCTCCACGCCCTTGTGTGTTTCTTTTGCTTAAAGATTGCCACCTGAGCTAGCCTCTGTTGCCCATCTTCGTCCGTTTCAGAGGGTGGATTTCTCAGTGTTGCCTTTTCGCCAGCTCCCCACGCCCTTGTGTGTTTCTTTTGCTTAAAGATTGTCACCTGAGCTAGGCACTGTTGCCCTGCTTCCTCAGTTTCAGAGGGTACCTTTTTCAGGGTTGCTTTTTCACCGGGTCTCCTCGCCATTGTATTTTTTTATTTTATTTTTTTTGCTTAAAGATTGCCACCTGAGCTAGCCTCTGTTGCGCTTCTTTCTCAGTTCTAGAGGGTAGATTTCTCCGTGTTGCTTTTTCCCCAGGTCTCCACGCACTTCCTTTTATTTTTCCTTAAAAATTGCCACCTGAGCTAGCCTCTGTTGTCCATCTTCGTCGGTTTCAGAGGGTAGATTTCTCACTGTTGCTTTTTTGCCAGGTCTGCACGCCCTTGTGTTTTTTTTCTGCTTAAAGGTTGCAACCTGAGCTAGCTTCTTTTGCCCATGTCCCTCAGTTTCAGAGGGTGGATTTCTCCGTGTTGCTTTTTCCCCAGGCCTCCACGCCCTTGTGTGTTTCTTTTGCTTAACGATTGCCACCTGAAGCCAGCCTCTCTTGCCCATCTTCCTCAGTTTCAGAGGGTAGATATTTCAGGGTTGCTTTTTCCCCAGGTCTCCACGCCTTTGGGTTTTGTTTTTGCTTAACGATTGCCACCTGAGCTAGCCTCTCTTGCCCATGTTCCTCAGTTTCAGAGGGTAGATATTTCAGGGTTGCTTTGTCCCCAGGGCTCCACGCCTTTGTGCTTTGTTTTTGCTTAAGGATTGCCACCTGAGGTAGCCTCTCTTGCCCATCTTCCTCAGTTTCAGAGGGTGGATTTCTCCGTGTTGCTTTTTCCCCAGGTCTCCACGCCCTTGTGTGTTTCTTTTGCTTAAAGATTGCCACCTGAGCTAGCCTCTGTTGCCCATCTTCGTCCGTTTCAGAGGGTGGATTTCTCAGTGTTGCCTTTTCGCCAGCTCCCCACGCCCTTGTGTGTTTCTTTTGCTTAAAGATTGTCACCTGAGCTAGGCACTGTTGCCCTGCTTCCTCAGTTTCAGAGGGTACCTTTTTCAGGGTTGCTTTTTCACCGGGTCTCCTCGCCATTGTATTTTTTTATCTTATTTTTTTTGCTTAAAGATTGCCACCTGAGCTAGCCTCTGTTGCGCTTCTTTCTCAGTTCTAGAGGGTAGATTTCTCCGTGTTGCTTTTTCCCCAGGTCTCCACGCACTTCCTTTTATTTTTCCTTAAAAATTGCCACCTGAGCTAGCCTCTGTTGTCCATCTTCGTCGGTTTCAGAGGGTAGATTTCTCACTGTTGCTTTTTTGCCAGGTCTGCACGCCCTTGTGTTTTTTTTCTGCTTAAAGGTTGCAACCTGAGCTAGCTTCTTTTGCCCATGTCCCTCAGTTTCAGAGGGTGGATTTCTCCGTGTTGCTTTTTCCCCAGGCCTCCACGCCCTTGTGTGTTTCTTTTGCTTAACGATTGCCACCTGAGCTAGCCTCTGTTGCCCATCTTCGTCCGTTTCAGAGGGTGGATTTCTCCGTGTTGCTTTTTCCCCAGGCCTCCACGCCCTTGTGTGTTTCTTTTGCTTAAAGATTGCCACCTGAAGCCAGCCTCTCTTGCCCATCTTCCTCAGTTTCAGAGGGTAGATATTTCAGGGTTGCTTTTTCCCCAGGTCTCCACGCCTTTGTGTTTTGTTTTTGCTTAACGATTGCCACCTGAGCTAGCCTCTCTTGCCCATGTTCCTCAGTTTCAGAGGGTAGATATTTCAGGGTTGCTTTGTCCCCAGGGCTCCACGCCTTTGTGCTTTGTTTTTGCTTAAGGATTGCCACCTGAGGTAGCCTCTCTTGCCCATCTTCCTCAGTTTCAGAGGGTGGATTTCTCCGTGTTGCTTTTTCCCCAGGTCTCCACGCCCTTGTGTGTTTCTTTTGCTTAAAGATTGCCACCTGAGCTAGCCTCTGTTGCCCATCTTCGTCCGTTTCAGAGGGTGGATTTCTCAGTGTTGCCTTTTCGCCAGCTCCCCACGCCCTTGTGTGTTTCTTTTGCTTAAAGATTGTCACCTGAGCTAGGCACTGTTGCCCTGCTTCCTCAGTTTCAGAGGGTACCTTTTTCAGGGTTGCTTTTTCACCGGGTCTCCTCGCCATTGTATTTTTTTATCTTATTTTTTTTGCTTAAAGATTGCCACCTGAGCTAGCCTCTGTTGCGCTTCTTTCTCAGTTCTAGAGGGTAGATTTCTCCGTGTTGCTTTTTCCCCAGGTCTCCACGCACTTCCTTTTATTTTTCCTTAAAAATTGCCACCTGAGCTAGCCTCTGTTGTCCATCTTCGTCGGTTTCAGAGGGTAGATTTCTCACTGTGGCTTTTTTGCCAGGTCTGCACGCCCTTGTGTTTTTTTTCTGCTTAAAGGTTGCAACCTGAGCTAGCTTCTTTTGCCCATGTCCCTCAGTTTCAGAGGGTGGATTTCTCCGTGTTGCTTTTTCCCCAGGCCTCCACGCCCTTGTGTGTTTCTTTTGCTTAACGATTGCCACCTGAGCTAGCCTCTGTTGCCCATCTTCGTCCGTTTCAGAGGGTGGATTTCTCAGTGTTGCCTTTTCCCCAGCTCCCCACGCCCTTGTGTGTTTCTTTTGCTTAAAGATTGCCACCTGAAGCCAGCCTCTCTTGCCCATCTTCCTCAGTTTCAGAGGGTAGATATTTCAGGGTTGCTTTTTCCCCAGGTCTCCACGCCTTTGGGTTTTGTTTTTGCTTAACGATTGCCACCTGAGCTAGCCTCTCTTGCCCATCTTCCTGAGTTTCAGAGGGTCGATATCTCCGTGTTGCTGTTTCCCCAGGTCTCCACGCCCTTGTGTGTTTCTTTTGCTTAACGTTTGCCACCTGAAGCCAGCCTCTCTTGCCCATCTTCCTCAGTTTCAGAGGGTAGATATTTCAGGGTTGCTTTTTCCCCAGGTCTCCACGCCTTTGTGTTTTGTTTTTGCTTAACGATTGCCACCTGAGCTAGCCTCTCTTGCCCATGTTCCTCAGTTTCAGAGGGTAGATATTTCAGGGTTGCTTTGTCCCCAGGGCTCCACGCCTTTGTGCTTTGTTTTTGCTTAAGGATTGCCACCTGAGGTAGCCTCTCTTGCCCATCTTCCTCAGTTTCAGAGGGTGGATTTCTCCGTGTTGCTTTTTCCCCAGGTCTCCACGCCCTTGTGTGTTTCTTTTGCTTAAAGATTGCCACCTGAGCTAGCCTCTGTTGCCCATCTTCGTCCGTTTCAGAGGGTGGATTTCTCAGTGTTGCCTTTTCGCCAGCTCCCCACGCCCTTGTGTGTTTCTTTTGCTTAAAGATTGTCACCTGAGCTAGGCACTGTTGCCCTGCTTCCTCAGTTTCAGAGGGTACCTTTTTCAGGGTTGCTTTTTCACCGGGTCTCCTCGCCATTGTATTTTTTTATCTTATTTTTTTTGCTTAAAGATTGCCACCTGAGCTAGCCTCTGTTGCGCTTCTTTCTCAGTTCTAGAGGGTAGATTTCTCCGTGTTGCTTTTTCCCCAGGTCTCCACGCACTTCCTTTTATTTTTCCTTAAAAATTGCCACCTGAGCTAGCCTCTGTTGTCCATCTTCGTCGGTTTCAGAGGGTAGATTTCTCACTGTTGCTTTTTTGCCAGGTCTGCACGCCCTTGTGTTTTTTTTCTGCTTAAAGGTTGCAACCTGAGCTAGCTTCTTTTGCCCATGTCCCTCAGTTTCAGAGGGTGGATTTCTCCGTGTTGCTTTTTCCCCAGGCCTCCACGCCCTTGTGTGTTTCTTTTGCTTAAAGATTGCCACCTGAAGCCAGCCTCTCTTGCCCATCTTCCTCAGTTTCAGAGGGTAGATATTTCAGGGTTGCTTTTTCCCCAGGTCTCCACGCCTTTGTGTTTTGTTTTTGCTTAACGAGTGCCACCTGAGCTAGCCTCTCTTGCCCATGTTCCTCAGTTTCAGAGGGTAGATATTTCAGGGTTGCTTTGTCCCCAGGGCTCCACGCCTTTGTGCTTTGTTTTTGCTTAAGGATTGCCACCTGAGGTAGCCTCTCTTGCCCATCTTCCTCAGTTTCAAAGGGTGGATTTCTCCGTGTTGCTTTTTCCCCAGGTCTCCACGCCCTTGTGTGTTTCTTTTGCTTAACGATTGCCACCTGAGCTAGCCTCTGTTGCCCATCTTCGTCCGTTTCAGAGGGTGGATTTCTCAGTGTTGCCTTTTCGCCAGCTCCCCACGCCCTTGTGTGTTTCTTTTGCTTAAAGATTGTCACCTGAGCTAGGCACTGTTGCCCTGCTTCCTCAGTTTCAGAGGGTACCTTTTTCAGGGTTGCTTTTTCACCGGGTCTCCTCGCCATTGTATTTTTTTATCTTATTTTTTTTGCTTAAAGATTGCCACCTGAGCTAGCCTCTGTTGCGCTTCTTTCTCAGTTCTAGAGGGTAGATTTCTCCGTGTTGCTTTTTCCCCAGGTCTCCACGCACTTCCTTTTATTTTTCCTTAAAAATTGCCACCTGAGCTAGCCTCTGTTGTCCATCTTCGTCGGTTTCAGAGGGTAGATTTCTCACTGTTGCTTTTTTGCCAGGTCTGCACGCCCTTGTGTTTTTTTTCTGCTTAAAGGTTGCAACCTGAGCTAGCTTCTTTTGCCCATGTCCCTCAGTTTCAGAGGGTGGATTTCTCCGTGTTGCTTTTTCCCCAGGCCTCCACGCCCTTGTGTGTTTCTTTTGCTTAAAGATTGCCACCTGAAGCCAGCCTCTCTTGCCCATCTTCCTCAGTTTCAGAGGGTAGATATTTCAGGGTTGCTTTTTCCCCAGGTCTCCACGCCTTTGTGTTTTGTTTTTGCTTAACGAGTGCCACCTGAGCTAGCCTCTCTTGCCCATGTTCCTCAGTTTCAGAGGGTAGATATTTCAGGGTTGCTTTGTCCCCAGGGCTCCACGCCTTTGTGCTTTGTTTTTGCTTAAGGATTGCCACCTGAGGTAGCCTCTCTTGCCCATCTTCCTCAGTTTCAGAGGGTGGATTTCTCCGTGTTGCTTTTTCCCCAGGTCTCCACGCCCTTGTGTGTTTCTTTTGCTTAACGATTGCCACCTGAGCTAGCCTCTGTTGCCCATCTTCGTCCGTTTCAGAGGGTGGATTTCTCAGTGTTGCCTTTTCGCCAGCTCCCCACGCCCTTGTGTGTTTCTTTTGCTTAAAGATTGTCACCTGAGCTAGGCACTGTTGCCCTGCTTCCTCAGTTTCAGAGGGTACCTTTTTCAGGGTTGCTTTTTCACCGGGTCTCCTCGCCATTGTATTTTTTTATCTTATTTTTTTTGCTTAAAGATTGCCACCTGAGCTAGCCTCTGTTGCGCTTCTTTCTCAGTTCTAGAGGGTAGATTTCTCCGTGTTGCTTTTTCCCCAGGTCTCCACGCACTTCCTTTTATTTTTCCTTAAAAATTGCCACCTGAGCTAGCCTCTGTTGTCCATCTTCGTCGGTTTCAGAGGGTAGATTTCTCACTGTTGCTTTTTTGCCAGGTCTGCACGCCCTTGTGTTTTTTTTCTGCTTAAAGGTTGCAACCTGAGCTAGCTTCTTTTGCCCATGTCCCTCAGTTTCAGAGGGTGGATTTCTCCGTGTTGCTTTTTCCCCAGGCCTCCACGCCCTTGTGTGTTTCTTTTGCTTAAAGATTGCCACCTGAAGCCAGCCTCTCTTGCCCATCTTCCTCAGTTTCAGAGGGTAGATATTTCAGGGTTGCTTTTTCCCCAGGTCTCCACGCCTTTGTGTTTTGTTTTTGCTTAACGAGTGCCACCTGAGCTAGCCTCTCTTGCCCATGTTCCTCAGTTTCAGAGGGTAGATATTTCAGGGTTGCTTTGTCCCCAGGGCTCCACGCCTTTGTGCTTTGTTTTTGCTTAAGGATTGCCACCTGAGGTAGCCTCTCTTGCCCATCTTCCTCAGTTTCAGAGGGTGGATTTCTCCGTGTTGCTTTTTCCCCAGGTCTCCACGCCCTTGTGTGTTTCTTTTGCTTAACGATTGCCACCTGAGCTAGCCTCTGTTGCCCATCTTCGTCCGTTTCAGAGGGTGGATTTCTCAGTGTTGCCTTTTCGCCAGCTCCCCACGCCCTTGTGTGTTTCTTTTGCTTAAAGATTGTCACCTGAGCTAGGCACTGTGGCCCTGCTTCCTCAGTTTCAGAGGGTACCTTTTTCAGGGTTGCTTTTTCACCGGGTCTCCTCGCCATTGTATTTTTTTATCTTATTTTTTTTGCTTAAAGATTGCCACCTGAGCTAGCCTCTGTTGCGCTTCTTTCTCAGTTCTAGAGGGTAGATTTCTCCGTGTTGCTTTTTCCCCAGGTCTCCACGCACTTCCTTTTATTTTTCCTTAAAAATTGCCACCTGAGCTAGCCTCTGTTGTCCATCTTCGTCGGTTTCAGAGGGTAGATTTCTCACTGTTGCTTTTTTGCCAGGTCTGCACGCCCTTGTGTTTTTTTTCTGCTTAAAGGTTGCAACCTGAGCTAGCTTCTTTTGCCCATGTCCCTCAGTTTCAGAGGGTGGATTTCTCCGTGTTGCTTTTTCCCCAGGCCTCCACGCCCTTGTGTGTTTCTTTTGCTTAAAGATTGCCACCTGAAGCCAGCCTCTCTTGCCCATCTTCCTCAGTTTCAGAGGGTAGATATTTCAGGGTTGCTTTTTCCCCAGGTCTCCACGCCTTTGTGTTTTGTTTTTGCTTAACGAGTGCCACCTGAGCTAGCCTCTCTTGCCCATGTTCCTCAGTTTCAGAGGGTAGATATTTCAGGGTTGCTTTGTCCCCAGGGCTCCACGCCTTTGTGCTTTGTTTTTGCTTAAGGATTGCCACCTGAGCTAGCCTCTCTTGCCCATCTTCCTCAGTTTCAGAGGGTGGATTTCTCCGTGTTGCTTTTTCCCCAGGTCTCCACGCCCTTGTGTGTTTCTTTTGCTTAACGATTGCCACCTGAGCTAGCCTCTGTTGCCCATCTTCGTCCGTTTCAGAGGGTGGATTTCTCAGTGTTGCCTTTTCGCCAGCTCCCCACGCCCTTGTGTGTTTCTTTTGCTTAAAGATTGTCACCTGAGCTAGGCACTGTTGCCCTGCTTCCTCAGTTTCAGAGGGTACCTTTTTCAGGGTTGCTTTTTCACCGGGTCTCCTCGCCATTGTATTTTTTTATCTTATTTTTTTTGCTTAAAGATTGCCACCTGAGCTAGCCTCTGTTGCGCTTCTTTCTCAGTTCTAGAGGGTAGATTTCTCCGTGTTGCTTTTTCCCCAGGTCTCCACGCACTTCCTTTCATTTTTCCTTAAAAATTGCCACCTGAGCTAGCCCCTGTTGCCCATCTTCGTCGGTTTCAGAGGGTAGATTTCTCAGTGTTGATTTTTTGCCAGGTCTGCACGCCCTTGTGTTTTTTTTCTGCTTAAAGGTTGCAACCTGAGCTAGCTTCTTTTGCCCATGTCCCTCAGTTTCAGAGGGTGGATTTCTCCGTGTTGCTTTTTCCCCAGGCCTCCACGCCCTTGTGTGTTTCTTTTGCTTAAAGATTGCCACCTGAAGCCAGCCTCTCTTGCCCATCTTCCTCAGTTTCAGAGGGTAGATATTTCAGGGTTGCTTTTTCCCCAGGTCTCCACGCCTTTGTGTTTTGTTTTTGCTTAACGAGTGCCACCTGAGCTAGCCTCTCTTGCCCATGTTCCTCAGTTTCAGAGGGTAGATATTTCAGGGTTGCTTTGTCCCCAGGGCTCCACGCCTTTGTGCTTTGTTTTTGCTTAAGGATTGCCACCTGAGGTAGCCTCTCTTGCCCATCTTCCTCAGTTTCAGAGGGTGGATTTCTCCGTGTTGCTTTTTCCCCAGGTCTCCACGCCCTTGTGTGTTTCTTTTGCTTAAAGATTGCCACCTGAGCTAGCCTCTGTTGCCCATCTTCGTCCGTTTCAGAGGGTGGATTTCTCAGTGTTGCCTTTTCGCCAGCTCCCCACGCCCTTGTGTGTTTCTTTTGCTTAAAGATTGTCACCTGAGCTAGGCACTGTTGCCCTGCTTCCTCAGTTTCAGAGGGTACCTTTTTCAGGGTTGCTTTTTCACCGGGTCTCCTCGCCATTGTATTTTTTTATCTTATTTTTTTTGCTTAAAGATTGCCACCTGAGCTAGCCTCTGTTGCGCTTCTTTCTCAGTTCTAGAGGGTAGATTTCTCCGTGTTGCTTTTTCCCCAGGTCTCCACGCACTTCCTTTTATTTTTCCTTAAAAATTGCCACCTGAGCTAGCCTCTGTTGTCCATCTTCGTCGGTTTCAGAGGGTAGATTTCTCACTGTTGCTTTTTTGCCAGGTCTGCACGCCCTTGTGTTTTTTTTCTGCTTAAAGGTTGCAACCTGAGCTAGCTTCTTTTGCCCATGTCCCTCAGTTTCAGAGGGTGGATTTCTCCGTGTTGCTTTTTCCCCAGGCCTCCACGCCCTTGTGTGTTTCTTTTGCTTAAAGATTGCCACCTGAAGCCAGCCTCTCTTGCCCATCTTCCTCAGTTTCAGAGGGTAGATATTTCAGGGTTGCTTTTTCCCCAGGTCTCCACGCCTTTGTGTTTTGTTTTTGCTTAACGAGTGCCACCTGAGCTAGCCTCTCTTGCCCATGTTCCTCAGTTTCAGAGGGTAGATATTTCAGGGTTGCTTTGTCCCCAGGGCTCCACGCCTTTGTGCTTTGTTTTTGCTTAAGGATTGCCACCTGAGGTAGCCTCTCTTGCCCATCTTCCTCAGTTTCAGAGGGTGGATTTCTCCGTGTTGCTTTTTCCCCAGGTCTCCACGCCCTTGTGTGTTTCTTTTGCTTAACGATTGCCACCTGAGCTAGCCTCTGTTGCCCATCTTCGTCCGTTTCAGAGGGTGGATTTCTCAGTGTTGCCTTTTCGCCAGCTCCCCACGCCCTTGTGTGTTTCTTTTGCTTAAAGATTGTCACCTGAGCTAGGCACTGTTGCCCTGCTTCCTCAGTTTCAGAGGGTACCTTTTTCAGGGTTGCTTTTTCACCGGGTCTCCTCGCCATTGTATTTTTTTATCTTATTTTTTTTGCTTAAAGATTGCCACCTGAGCTAGCCTCTGTTGCGCTTCTTTCTCAGTTCTAGAGGGTAGATTTCTCCGTGTTGCTTTTTCCCCAGGTCTCCACGCACTTCCTTTCATTTTTCCTTAAAAATTGCCACCTGAGCTAGCCCCTGTTGCCCATCTTCGTCGGTTTCAGAGGGTAGATTTCTCAGTGTTGATTTTTTGCCAGGTCTGCACGCCCTTGTGTTTTTTTTCTGCTTAAAGGTTGCAACCTGAGCTAGCTTCTTTTGCCCATGTCCCTCAGTTTCAGAGGGTGGATTTCTCCGTGTTGCTTTTTCCCCAGGCCTCCACGCCCTTGTGTGTTTCTTTTGCTTAAAGATTGCCACCTGAAGCCAGCCTCTCTTGCCCATCTTCCTCAGTTTCAGAGGGTAGATATTTCAGGGTTGCTTTTTCCCCAGGTCTCCACGCCTTTGTGTTTTGTTTTTGCTTAACGAGTGCCACCTGAGCTAGCCTCTCTTGCCCATGTTCCTCAGTTTCAGAGGGTAGATATTTCAGGGTTGCTTTGTCCCCAGGGCTCCACGCCTTTGTGCTTTGTTTTTGCTTAAGGATTGCCACCTGAGGTAGCCTCTCTTGCCCATCTTCCTCAGTTTCAGAGGGTGGATTTCTCCGTGTTGCTTTTTCCCCAGGTCTCCACGCCCTTGTGTGTTTCTTTTGCTTAAAGATTGCCACCTGAGCTAGCCTCTGTTGCCCATCTTCGTCCGTTTCAGAGGGTGGATTTCTCAGTGTTGCCTTTTCGCCAGCTCCCCACGCCCTTGTGTGTTTCTTTTGCTTAAAGATTGTCACCTGAGCTAGGCACTGTTGCCCTGCTTCCTCAGTTTCAGAGGGTACCTTTTTCAGGGTTGCTTTTTCACCGGGTCTCCTCGCCATTGTATTTTTTTATCTTATTTTTTTTGCTTAAAGATTGCCACCTGAGCTAGCCTCTGTTGCGCTTCTTTCTCAGTTCTAGAGGGTAGATTTCTCCGTGTTGCTTTTTCCCCAGGTCTCCACGCACTTCCTTTCATTTTTCCTTAAAAATTGCCACCTGAGCTAGCCCCTGTTGCCCATCTTCGTCGGTTTCAGAGGGTAGATTTCTCAGTGTTGATTTTTTGCCAGGTCTGCACGCCCTTGTGTTTTTTTTCTGCTTAAAGGTTGCAACCTGAGCTAGCTTCTTTTGCCCATGTCCCTCAGTTTCAGAGGGTGGATTTCTCCGTGTTGCTTTTTCCCCAGGCCTCCACGCCCTTGTGTGTTTCTTTTGCTTAAAGATTGCCACCTGAAGCCAGCCTCTCTTGCCCATCTTCCTCAGTTTCAGAGGGTAGATATTTCAGGGTTGCTTTTTCCCCAGGTCTCCACGCCTTTGTGTTTTGTTTTTGCTTAACGAGTGCCACCTGAGCTAGCCTCTCTTGCCCATGTTCCTCAGTTTCAGAGGGTAGATATTTCAGGGTTGCTTTGTCCCCAGGGCTCCACGCCTTTGTGCTTTGTTTTTGCTTAAGGATTGCCACCTGAGGTAGCCTCTCTTGCCCATCTTCCTCAGTTTCAGAGGGTGGATTTCTCCGTGTTGCTTTTTCCCCAGGTCTCCACGCCCTTGTGTGTTTCTTTTGCTTAAAGATTGCCACCTGAGCTAGCCTCTGTTGCCCATCTTCGTCCGTTTCAGAGGGTGGATTTCTCAGTGTTGCCTTTTCGCCAGCTCCCCACGCCCTTGTGTGTTTCTTTTGCTTAAAGATTGTCACCTGAGCTAGGCACTGTTGCCCTGCTTCCTCAGTTTCAGAGGGTACCTTTTTCAGGGTTGCTTTTTCACCGGGTCTCCTCGCCATTGTATTTTTTTATCTTATTTTTTTTGCTTAAAGATTGCCACCTGAGCTAGCCTCTGTTGCGCTTCTTTCTCAGTTCTAGAGGGTAGATTTCTCCGTGTTGCTTTTTCCCCAGGTCTCCACGCACTTCCTTTTATTTTTCCTTAAAAATTGCCACCTGAGCTAGCCTCTGTTGTCCATCTTCGTCGGTTTCAGAGGGTAGATTTCTCACTGTTGCTTTTTTGCCAGGTCTGCACGCCCTTGTGTTTTTTTTCTGCTTAAAGGTTGCAACCTGAGCTAGCTTCTTTTGCCCATGTCCCTCAGTTTCAGAGGGTGGATTTCTCCGTGTTGCTTTTTCCCCAGGCCTCCACGCCCTTGTGTGTTTCTTTTGCTTAAAGATTGCCACCTGAAGCCAGCCTCTCTTGCCCATCTTCCTCAGTTTCAGAGGGTAGATATTTCAGGGTTGCTTTTTCCCCAGGTCTCCACGCCTTTGTGTTTTGTTTTTGCTTAACGAGTGCCACCTGAGCTAGCCTCTCTTGCCCATGTTCCTCAGTTTCAGAGGGTAGATATTTCAGGGTTGCTTTGTCCCCAGGGCTCCACGCCTTTGTGCTTTGTTTTTGCTTAAGGATTGCCACCTGAGGTAGCCTCTCTTGCCCATCTTCCTCAGTTTCAGAGGGTGGATTTCTCCGTGTTGCTTTTTCCCCAGGTCTCCACGCCCTTGTGTGTTTCTTTTGCTTAACGATTGCCACCTGAGCTAGCCTCTGTTGCCCATCTTCGTCCGTTTCAGAGGGTGGATTTCTCAGTGTTGCCTTTTCGCCAGCTCCCCACGCCCTTGTGTGTTTCTTTTGCTTAAAGATTGTCACCTGAGCTAGGCACTGTTGCCCTGCTTCCTCAGTTTCAGAGGGTACCTTTTTCAGGGTTGCTTTTTCACCGGGTCTCCTCGCCATTGTATTTTTTTATCTTATTTTTTTTGCTTAAAGATTGCCACCTGAGCTAGCCTCTGTTGCGCTTCTTTCTCAGTTCTAGAGGGTAGATTTCTCCGTGTTGCTTTTTCCCCAGGTCTCCACGCACTTCCTTTTATTTTTCCTTAAAAATTGCCACCTGAGCTAGCCTCTGTTGTCCATCTTCGTCGGTTTCAGAGGGTAGATTTCTCACTGTTGCTTTTTTGCCAGGTCTGCACGCCCTTGTGTTTTTTTTCTGCTTAAAGGTTGCAACCTGAGCTAGCTTCTTTTGCCCATGTCCCTCAGTTTCAGAGGGTGGATTTCTCCGTGTTGCTTTTTCCCCAGGCCTCCACGCCCTTGTGTGTTTCTTTTGCTTAAAGATTGCCACCTGAAGCCAGCCTCTCTTGCCCATCTTCCTCAGTTTCAGAGGGTAGATATTTCAGGGTTGCTTTTTCCCCAGGTCTCCACGCCTTTGTGTTTTGTTTTTGCTTAACGAGTGCCACCTGAGCTAGCCTCTCTTGCCCATGTTCCTCAGTTTCAGAGGGTAGATATTTCAGGGTTGCTTTGTCCCCAGGGCTCCACGCCTTTGTGCTTTGTTTTTGCTTAAGGATTGCCACCTGAGGTAGCCTCTCTTGCCCATCTTCCTCAGTTTCAGAGGGTGGATTTCTCCGTGTTGCTTTTTCCCCAGGTCTCCACGCCCTTGTGTGTTTCTTTTGCTTAACGATTGCCACCTGAGCTAGCCTCTGTTGCCCATCTTCGTCCGTTTCAGAGGGTGGATTTCTCAGTGTTGCCTTTTCGCCAGCTCCCCACGCCCTTGTGTGTTTCTTTTGCTTAAAGATTGTCACCTGAGCTAGGCACTGTTGCCCTGCTTCCTCAGTTTCAGAGGGTACCTTTTTCAGGGTTGCTTTTTCACCGGGTCTCCTCGCCATTGTATTTTTTTATCTTATTTTTTTTGCTTAAAGATTGCCACCTGAGCTAGCCTCTGTTGCGCTTCTTTCTCAGTTCTAGAGGGTAGATTTCTCCGTGTTGCTTTTTCCCCAGGTCTCCACGCACTTCCTTTCATTTTTCCTTAAAAATTGCCACCTGAGCTAGCCCCTGTTGCCCATCTTCGTCGGTTTCAGAGGGTAGATTTCTCAGTGTTGATTTTTTGCCAGGTCTGCACGCCCTTGTGTTTTTTTTCTGCTTAAAGGTTGCAACCTGAGCTAGCTTCTTTTGCCCATGTCCCTCAGTTTCAGAGGGTGGATTTCTCCGTGTTGCTTTTTCCCCAGGCCTCCACGCCCTTGTGTGTTTCTTTTGCTTAAAGATTGCCACCTGAAGCCAGCCTCTCTTGCCCATCTTCCTCAGTTTCAGAGGGTAGATATTTCAGGGTTGCTTTTTCCCCAGGTCTCCACGCCTTTGTGTTTTGTTTTTGCTTAACGAGTGCCACCTGAGCTAGCCTCTCTTGCCCATGTTCCTCAGTTTCAGAGGGTAGATATTTCAGGGTTGCTTTGTCCCCAGGGCTCCACGCCTTTGTGCTTTGTTTTTGCTTAAGGATTGCCACCTGAGGTAGCCTCTCTTGCCCATCTTCCTCAGTTTCAGAGGGTGGATTTCTCCGTGTTGCTTTTTCCCCAGGTCTCCACGCCCTTGTGTGTTTCTTTTGCTTAAAGATTGCCACCTGAGCTAGCCTCTGTTGCCCATCTTCGTCCGTTTCAGAGGGTGGATTTCTCAGTGTTGCCTTTTCGCCAGCTCCCCACGCCCTTGTGTGTTTCTTTTGCTTAAAGATTGTCACCTGAGCTAGGCACTGTTGCCCTGCTTCCTCAGTTTCAGAGGGTACCTTTTTCAGGGTTGCTTTTTCACCGGGTCTCCTCGCCATTGTATTTTTTTATCTTATTTTTTTTGCTTAAAGATTGCCACCTGAGCTAGCCTCTGTTGCGCTTCTTTCTCAGTTCTAGAGGGTAGATTTCTCCGTGTTGCTTTTTCCCCAGGTCTCCACGCACTTCCTTTTATTTTTCCTTAAAAATTGCCACCTGAGCTAGCCTCTGTTGTCCATCTTCGTCGGTTTCAGAGGGTAGATTTCTCACTGTTGCTTTTTTGCCAGGTCTGCACGCCCTTGTGTTTTTTTTCTGCTTAAAGGTTGCAACCTGAGCTAGCTTCTTTTGCCCATGTCCCTCAGTTTCAGAGGGTGGATTTCTCCGTGTTGCTTTTTCCCCAGGCCTCCACGCCCTTGTGTGTTTCTTTTGCTTAAAGATTGCCACCTGAAGCCAGCCTCTCTTGCCCATCTTCCTCAGTTTCAGAGGGTAGATATTTCAGGGTTGCTTTTTCCCCAGGTCTCCACGCCTTTGTGTTTTGTTTTTGCTTAACGATTGCCACCTGAGCTAGCCTCTCTTGCCCATGTTCCTCAGTTTTAGAGGGTAGATATTTCAGGGTTGCTTTGTCCCCAGGGCTCCACGCCTTTGTGCTTTGTTTTTGCTTAAGGATTGCCACCTGAGCTAGCCTCTCTTGCCCATCTTCCTCAGTTTCAGAGGGTGGATTTCTCCGTGTTGCTTTTTCCCCAGGTCTCCACGCCCTTGTGTGTTTCTTTTGCTTAAAGATTGCCACCTGAGCTAGCCTCTGTTGCCCATCTTCGTCCGTTTCAGAGGGTGGATTTCTCAGTGTTGCCTTTTCGCCAGCTCCCCACGCCCTTGTGTGTTTCTTTTGCTTAAAGATTGTCACCTGAGCTAGGCACTGTTGCCCTGCTTCCTCAGTTTCAGAGGGTACCTTTTTCAGGGTTGCTTTTTGACCGGGTCTCCTCGCCATTGTATTTTTTTATTTTATTTTTTTTGCTTAAAGATTGCCACCTGAGCTAGCCTCTGTTGCGCTTCTTTCTCAGTTCTAGAGGGTAGATTTCTCCGTGTTGCTTTTTCCCCAGGTCTCCACGCACTTCCTTTTATTTTTCCTTAAAAATTGCCACCTGAGCTAGCCTCTGTTGTCCATCTTCGTCGGTTTCAGAGGGTAGATTTCTCACTGTTGCTTTTTTGCCAGGTCTGCACGCCCTTGTGTTTTTTTTCTGCTTAAAGGTTGCAACCTGAGCTAGCTTCTTTTGCCCATGTCCCTCAGTTTCAGAGGGTGGATTTCTCCGTGTTGCTTTTTCCCCAGGCCTCCACGCCCTTGTGTGTTTCTTTTGCTTAAAGATTGCCACCTGAAGCCAGCCTCTCTTGCCCATCTTCCTCAGTTTCAGAGGGTAGATATTTCAGGGTTGCTTTTTCCCCAGGTCTCCACGCCTTTGTGTTTTGTTTTTGCTTAACGATTGCCACCTGAGCTAGCCTCTCTTGCCCATGTTCCTCAGTTTTAGAGGGTAGATATTTCAGGGTTGCTTTGTCCCCAGGGCTCCACGCCTTTGTGCTTTGTTTTTGCTTAAGGATTGCCACCTGAGCTAGCCTCTCTTGCCCATCTTCCTCAGTTTCAGAGGGTGGATTTCTCCGTGTTGCTTTTTCCCCAGGTCTCCACGCCCTTGTGTGTTTCTTTTGCTTAAAGATTGCCACCTGAGCTAGCCTCTGTTGCCCATCTTCGTCCGTTTCAGAGGGTGGATTTCTCAGTGTTGCCTTTTCGCCAGCTCCCCACGCCCTTGTGTGTTTCTTTTGCTTAAAGATTGTCACCTGAGCTAGGCACTGTTGCCCTGCTTCCTCAGTTTCAGAGGGTACCTTTTTCAGGGTTGCTTTTTGACCGGGTCTCCTCGCCATTGTATTTTTTTATCTTATTTTTTTTGCTTAAAGATTGCCACCTGAGCTAGCCTCTGTTGCGCTTCTTTCTCAGTTCTAGAGGGTAGATTTCTCCGTGTTGCTTTTTCCCCAGGTCTCCACGCACTTCCTTTTATTTTTCCTTAAAAATTGCCACCTGAGCTAGCCTCTGTTGTCCATCTTCGTCGGTTTCAGAGGGTAGATTTCTCACTGTTGCTTTTTTGCCAGGTCTGCACGCCCTTGTGTTTTTTTTCTGCTTAAAGGTTGCAACCTGAGCTAGCTTCTTTTGCCCATGTCCCTCAGTTTCAGAGGGTGGATTTCTCCGTGTTGCTTTTTCCCCAGGCCTCCACGCCCTTGTGTGTTTCTTTTGCTTAACGATTGCCACCTGAGCTAGCCTCTGTTGCCCATCTTCGTCCGTTTCAGAGGGTGGATTTCTCAGTGTTGCCTTTTCCCCAGCTCCCCACGCCCTTGTGTGTTTCTTTTGCTTAAAGATTGCCACCTGAAGCCAGCCTCTCTTGCCCATCTTCCTCAGTTTCAGAGGGTAGATATTTCAGGGTTGCTTTTTCCCCAGGTCTCCACGCCTTTGGGTTTTGTTTTTGCTTAACGAGTGCCACCTGAGCTAGCCTCTCTTGCCCATGTTCCTCAGTTTCAGAGGGTAGATATTTCAGGGTTGCTTTGTCCCCAGGGCTCCACGCCTTTGTGCTTTGTTTTTGCTTAAGGATTGCCACCTGAGGTAGCCTCTCTTGCCCATCTTCCTCAGTTTCAGAGGGTGGATTTCTCCGTGTTGCTTTTTCCCCAGGTCTCCACGCCCTTGTGTGTTTCTTTTGCTTAAAGATTGCCACCTGAGCTAGCCTCTGTTGCCCATCTTCGTCCGTTTCAGAGGGTGGATTTCTCAGTGTTGCCTTTTCGCCAGCTCCCCACGCCCTTGTGTGTTTCTTTTGCTTAAAGATTGTCACCTGAGCTAGGCACTGTTGCCCTGCTTCCTCAGTTTCAGAGGGTACCTTTTTCAGGGTTGCTTTTTGACCGGGTCTCCTCGCCATTGTATTTTTTTATTTTATTTTTTTTGCTTAAAGATTGCCACCTGAGCTAGCCTCTGTTGCGCTTCTTTCTCAGTTCTAGAGGGTAGATTTCTCCGTGTTGCTTTTTCCCCAGGTCTCCACGCACTTCCTTTTATTTTTCCTTAAAAATTGCCACCTGAGCTAGCCTCTGTTGTCCATCTTCGTCGGTTTCAGAGGGTAGATTTCTCACTGTTGCTTTTTTGCCAGGTCTGCACGCCCTTGTGTTTTTTTTCTGCTTAAAGGTTGCAACCTGAGCTAGCTTCTTTCGCCCATGTTCGTCAGTTTCAGAGGGTGGATTTCTCCGTGTTGCTTTTTCCCCAGGCCTCCACGCCCTTGTGTGTTTCTTTTGCTTAACGATTGCCACCTGAGCTAGCCTCTGTTGCCCATCTTCGTCCGTTTCAGAGGGTGGATTTCTCAGTGTTGCCTTTTCCCCAGCTCCCCACGCCCTTGTGTGTTTCTTTTGCTTAAAGATTGCCACCTGAAGCCAGCCTCTCTTGCCCATCTTCCTCAGTTTCAGAGGGTAGATATTTCAGGGTTGCTTTTTCCCCAGGTCTCCACGCCTTTGGGTTTTGTTTTTGCTTAACGATTGCCACCTGAGCTAGCCTCTCTTGCCCATCTTCCTGAGTTTCAGAGGGTCGATATCTCCGTGTTGCTGTTTCCCCAGGTCTCCACGCCCTTGTGTGTTTCTTTTGCTTAACGTTTGCCACCTGAAGCCAGCCTCTCTTGCCCATCTTCCTCAGTTTCAGAGGGTAGATATTTCAGGGTTGCTTTTTCCCCAGGTCTCCACGCCTTTGTGTTTTGTTTTTGCTTAACGATTGCCACCTGAGCTAGCCTCTCTTGCCCATGTTCCTCAGTTTCAGAGGGTAGATATTTCAGGGTTGCTTTGTCCCCAGGGCTCCACGCCTTTGTGCTTTGTTTTTGCTTAAGGATTGCCACCTGAGGTAGCCTCTCTTGCCCATCTTCCTCAGTTTCAGAGGGTGGATTTCTCCGTGTTGCTTTTTCCCCAGGTCTCCACGCCCTTGTGTGTTTCTTTTGCTTAAAGATTGCCACCTGAGCTAGCCTCTGTTGCCCATCTTCGTCCGTTTCAGAGGGTGGATTTCTCAGTGTTGCCTTTTCGCCAGCTCCCCACGCCCTTGTGTGTTTCTTTTGCTTAAAGATTGTCACCTGAGCTAGGCACTGTTGCCCTGCTTCCTCAGTTTCAGAGGGTACCTTTTTCAGGGTTGCTTTTTGACCGGGTCTCCTCGCCATTGTATTTTTTTATTTTATTTTTTTTGCTTAAAGATTGCCACCTGAGCTAGCCTCTGTTGCGCTTCTTTCTCAGTTCTAGAGGGTAGATTTCTCCGTGTTGCTTTTTCCCCAGGTCTCCACGCACTTCCTTTTATTTTTCCTTAAAAATTGCCACCTGAGCTAGCCTCTGTTGTCCATCTTCGTCGGTTTCAGAGGGTAGATTTCTCACTGTTGCTTTTTTGCCAGGTCTGCACGCCCTTGTGTTTTTTTTCTGCTTAAAGGTTGCAACCTGAGCTAGCTTCTTTTGCCCATGTCCCTCAGTTTCAGAGGGTGGATTTCTCCGTGTTGCTTTTTCCCCAGGCCTCCACGCCCTTGTGTGTTTCTTTTGCTTAAAGATTGCCACCTGAAGCCAGCCTCTCTTGCCCATCTTCCTCAGTTTCAGAGGGTAGATATTTCAGGGTTGCTTTTTCCCCAGGTCTCCACGCCTTTGTGTTTTGTTTTTGCTTAACGATTGCCACCTGAGCTAGCCTCTCTTGCCCATGTTCCTCAGTTTTAGAGGGTAGATATTTCAGGGTTGCTTTGTCCCCAGGGCTCCACGCCTTTGTGCTTTGTTTTTGCTTAAGGATTGCCACCTGAGCTAGCCTCTCTTGCCCATCTTCCTCAGTTTCAGAGGGTGGATTTCTCCGTGTTGCTTTTTCCCCAGGTCTCCACGCCCTTGTGTGTTTCTTTTGCTTAAAGATTGCCACCTGAGCTAGCCTCTGTTGCCCATCTTCGTCCGTTTCAGAGGGTGGATTTCTCAGTGTTGCCTTTTCGCCAGCTCCCCACGCCCTTGTGTGTTTCTTTTGCTTAAAGATTGTCACCTGAGCTAGGCACTGTTGCCCTGCTTCCTCAGTTTCAGAGGGTACCTTTTTCAGGGTTGCTTTTTGACCGGGTCTCCTCGCCATTGTATTTTTTTATCTTATTTTTTTTGCTTAAAGATTGCCACCTGAGCTAGCCTCTGTTGCGCTTCTTTCTCAGTTCTAGAGGGTAGATTTCTCCGTGTTGCTTTTTCCCCAGGTCTCCACGCACTTCCTTTTATTTTTCCTTAAAAATTGCCACCTGAGCTAGCCTCTGTTGTCCATCTTCGTCGGTTTCAGAGGGTAGATTTCTCACTGTTGCTTTTTTGCCAGGTCTGCACGCCCTTGTGTTTTTTTTCTGCTTAAAGGTTGCAACCTGAGCTAGCTTCTTTTGCCCATGTCCCTCAGTTTCAGAGGGTGGATTTCTCCGTGTTGCTTTTTCCCCAGGCCTCCACGCCCTTGTGTGTTTCTTTTGCTTAAAGATTGCCACCTGAAGCCAGCCTCTCTTGCCCATCTTCCTCAGTTTCAGAGGGTAGATATTTCAGGGTTGCTTTTTCCCCAGGTCTCCACGCCTTTGTGTTTTGTTTTTGCTTAACGATTGCCACCTGAGCTAGCCTCTCTTGCCCATGTTCCTCAGTTTTAGAGGGTAGATATTTCAGGGTTGCTTTGTCCCCAGGGCTCCACGCCTTTGTGCTTTGTTTTTGCTTAAGGATTGCCACCTGAGCTAGCCTCTCTTGCCCATCTTCCTCAGTTTCAGAGGGTGGATTTCTCCGTGTTGCTTTTTCCCCAGGTCTCCACGCCCTTGTGTGTTTCTTTTGCTTAAAGATTGCCACCTGAGCTAGCCTCTGTTGCCCATCTTCGTCCGTTTCAGAGGGTGGATTTCTCAGTGTTGCCTTTTCGCCAGCTCCCCACGCCCTTGTGTGTTTCTTTTGCTTAAAGATTGTCACCTGAGCTAGGCACTGTTGCCCTGCTTCCTCAGTTTCAGAGGGTACCTTTTTCAGGGTTGCTTTTTGACCGGGTCTCCTCGCCATTGTATTTTTTTATCTTATTTTTTTTGCTTGAAGATTGCCACCTGAGCTAGCCTCTGTTGCGCTTCTTTCTCAGTTCTAGAGGGTAGATTTCTCCGTGTTGCTTTTTCCCCAGGTCTCCACGCACTTCCTTTTATTTTTCCTTAAAAATTGCCACCTGAGCTAGCCTCTGTTGTCCATCTTCGTCGGTTTCAGAGGGTAGATTTCTCACTGTTGCTTTTTTGCCAGGTCTGCACGCCCTTGTGTTTTTTTTCTGCTTAAAGGTTGCAACCTGAGCTAGCTTCTTTTGCCCATGTCCCTCAGTTTCAGAGGGTGGATTTCTCCGTGTTGCTTTTTCCCCAGGCCTCCACGCCCTTGTGTGTTTCTTTTGCTTAAAGATTGCCACCTGAAGCCAGCCTCTCTTGCCCATCTTCCTCAGTTTCAGAGGGTAGATATTTCAGGGTTGCTTTTTCCCCAGGTCTCCACGCCTTTGTGTTTTGTTTTTGCTTAACGATTGCCACCTGAGCTAGCCTCTCTTGCCCATGTTCCTCAGTTTTAGAGGGTAGATATTTCAGGGTTGCTTTGTCCCCAGGGCTCCACGCCTTTGTGCTTTGTTTTTGCTTAAGGACTGCCACCTGAGCTAGCCTCTCTTGCCCATCTTCCTCAGTTTCAGAGGGTGGATTTCTCCGTGTTGCTTTTTCCCCAGGTCTCCACGCACTTCCTTTTATTTTTCCTTAAAAATTGCCACCTGAGCTAGCCTCTGTTGTCCATCTTCGTCGGTTTCAGAGGGTAGATTTCTCACTGTTGCTTTTTTGCCAGGTCTGCACGCCCTTGTGTTTTTTTTCTGCTTAAAGGTTGCAACCTGAGCTAGCTTCTTTTGCCCATGTCCCTCAGTTTCAGAGGGTGGATTTCTCCGTGTTGCTTTTTCCCCAGGCCTCCACGCCCTTGTGTGTTTCTTTTGCTTAAAGATTGCCACCTGAAGCCAGCCTCTCTTGCCCATCTTCCTCAGTTTCAGAGGGTAGATATTTCAGGGTTGCTTTTTCCCCAGGTCTCCACGCCTTTGTGTTTTGTTTTTGCTTAACGATTGCCACCTGAGCTAGCCTCTCTTGCCCATGTTCCTCAGTTTTAGAGGGTAGATATTTCAGGGTTGCTTTGTCCCCAGGGCTCCACGCCTTTGTGCTTTGTTTTTGCTTAAGGATTGCCACCTGAGCTAGCCTCTCTTGCCCATCTTCCTCAGTTTCAGAGGGTGGATTTCTCCGTGTTGCTTTTTCCCCAGGTCTCCACGCCCTTGTGTGTTTCTTTTGCTTAAAGATTGCCACCTGAGCTAGCCTCTGTTGCCCATCTTCGTCCGTTTCAGAGGGTGGATTTCTCAGTGTTGCCTTTTCGCCAGCTCCCCACGCCCTTGTGTGTTTCTTTTGCTTAAAGATTGTCACCTGAGCTAGGCACTGTTGCCCTGCTTCCTCAGTTTCAGAGGGTACCTTTTTCAGGGTTGCTTTTTGACCGGGTCTCCTCGCCATTGTATTTTTTTATTTTATTTTTTTTGCTTAAAGATTGCCACCTGAGCTAGCCTCTGTTGCGCTTCTTTCTCAGTTCTAGAGGGTAGATTTCTCCGTGTTGCTTTTTCCCCAGGTCTCCACGCACTTCCTTTTATTTTTCCTTAAAAATTGCCACCTGAGCTAGCCTCTGTTGTCCATCTTCGTCGGTTTCAGAGGGTAGATTTCTCACTGTTGCTTTTTTGCCAGGTCTGCACGCCCTTGTGTTTTTTTTCTGCTTAAAGGTTGCAACCTGAGCTAGCTTCTTTTGCCCATGTCCCTCAGTTTCAGAGGGTGGATTTCTCCGTGTTGCTTTTTCCCCAGGCCTCCACGCCCTTGTGTGTTTCTTTTGCTTAAAGATTGCCACCTGAAGCCAGCCTCTCTTGCCCATCTTCCTCAGTTTCAGAGGGTAGATATTTCAGGGTTGCTTTTTCCCCAGGTCTCCACGCCTTTGTGTTTTGTTTTTGCTTAACGATTGCCACCTGAGCTAGCCTCTCTTGCCCATGTTCCTCAGTTTTAGAGGGTAGATATTTCAGGGTTGCTTTGTCCCCAGGGCTCCACGCCTTTGTGCTTTGTTTTTGCTTAAGGATTGCCACCTGAGCTAGCCTCTCTTGCCCATCTTCCTCAGTTTCAGAGGGTGGATTTCTCCGTGTTGCTTTTTCCCCAGGTCTCCACGCCCTTGTGTGTTTCTTTTGCTTAAAGATTGCCACCTGAGCTAGCCTCTGTTGCCCATCTTCGTCCGTTTCAGAGGGTGGATTTCTCAGTGTTGCCTTTTCGCCAGCTCCCCACGCCCTTGTGTGTTTCTTTTGCTTAAAGATTGTCACCTGAGCTAGGCACTGTTGCCCTGCTTCCTCAGTTTCAGAGGGTACCTTTTTCAGGGTTGCTTTTTGACCGGGTCTCCTCGCCATTGTATTTTTTTATCTTATTTTTTTTGCTTAAAGATTGCCACCTGAGCTAGCCTCTGTTGCGCTTCTTTCTCAGTTCTAGAGGGTAGATTTCTCCGTGTTGCTTTTTCCCCAGGTCTCCACGCACTTCCTTTTATTTTTCCTTAAAAATTGCCACCTGAGCTAGCCTCTGTTGTCCATCTTCGTCGGTTTCAGAGGGTAGATTTCTCACTGTTGCTTTTTTGCCAGGTCTGCACGCCCTTGTGTTTTTTTTCTGCTTAAAGGTTGCAACCTGAGCTAGCTTCTTTTGCCCATGTCCCTCAGTTTCAGAGGGTGGATTTCTCCGTGTTGCTTTTTCCCCAGGCCTCCACGCCCTTGTGTGTTTCTTTTGCTTAACGATTGCCACCTGAGCTAGCCTCTGTTGCCCATCTTCGTCCGTTTCAGAGGGTGGATTTCTCAGTGTTGCCTTTTCCCCAGCTCCCCACGCCCTTGTGTGTTTCTTTTGCTTAAAGATTGCCACCTGAAGCCAGCCTCTCTTGCCCATCTTCCTCAGTTTCAGAGGGTAGATATTTCAGGGTTGCTTTTTCCCCAGGTCTCCACGCCTTTGTGTTTTGTTTTTGCTTAACGATTGCCACCTGAGCTAGCCTCTCTTGCCCATGTTCCTCAGTTTTAGAGGGTAGATATTTCAGGGTTGCTTTGTCCCCAGGGCTCCACGCCTTTGTGCTTTGTTTTTGCTTAAGGATTGCCACCTGAGCTAGCCTCTCTTGCCCATCTTCCTCAGTTTCAGAGGGTGGATTTCTCCGTGTTGCTTTTTCCCCAGGTCTCCACGCCCTTGTGTGTTTCTTTTGCTTAAAGATTGCCACCTGAGCTAGCCTCTGTTGCCCATCTTCGTCCGTTTCAGAGGGTGGATTTCTCAGTGTTGCCTTTTCGCCAGCTCCCCACGCCCTTGTGTGTTTCTTTTGCTTAAAGATTGTCACCTGAGCTAGGCACTGTTGCCCTGCTTCCTCAGTTTCAGAGGGTACCTTTTTCAGGGTTGCTTTTTGACCGGGTCTCCTCGCCATTGTATTTTTTTATCTTATTTTTTTTGCTTAAAGATTGCCACCTGAGCTAGCCTCTGTTGCGCTTCTTTCTCAGTTCTAGAGGGTAGATTTCTCCGTGTTGCTTTTTCCCCAGGTCTCCACGCACTTCCTTTTATTTTTCCTTAAAAATTGCCACCTGAGCTAGCCTCTGTTGTCCATCTTCGTCGGTTTCAGAGGGTAGATTTCTCACTGTTGCTTTTTTGCCAGGTCTGCACGCCCTTGTGTTTTTTTTCTGCTTAAAGGTTGCAACCTGAGCTAGCTTCTTTTGCCCATGTCCCTCAGTTTCAGAGGGTGGATTTCTCCGTGTTGCTTTTTCCCCAGGCCTCCACGCCCTTGTGTGTTTCTTTTGCTTAACGATTGCCACCTGAGCTAGCCTCTGTTGCCCATCTTCGTCCGTTTCAGAGGGTGGATTTCTCAGTGTTGCCTTTTCCCCAGCTCCCCACGCCCTTGTGTGTTTCTTTTGCTTAAAGATTGCCACCTGAAGCCAGCCTCTCTTGCCCATCTTCCTCAGTTTCAGAGGGTAGATATTTCAGGGTTGCTTTTTCCCCAGGTCTCCACGCCTTTGGGTTTTGTTTTTGCTTAACGAGTGCCACCTGAGCTAGCCTCTCTTGCCCATGTTCCTCAGTTTCAGAGGGTAGATATTTCAGGGTTGCTTTGTCCCCAGGGCTCCACGCCTTTGTGCTTTGTTTTTGCTTAAGGATTGCCACCTGAGGTAGCCTCTCTTGCCCATCTTCCTCAGTTTCAGAGGGTGGATTTCTCCGTGTTGCTTTTTCCCCAGGTCTCCACGCCCTTGTGTGTTTCTTTTGCTTAAAGATTGCCACCTGAGCTAGCCTCTGTTGCCCATCTTCGTCCGTTTCAGAGGGTGGATTTCTCAGTGTTGCCTTTTCGCCAGCTCCCCACGCCCTTGTGTGTTTCTTTTGCTTAAAGATTGTCACCTGAGCTAGGCACTGTTGCCCTGCTTCCTCAGTTTCAGAGGGTACCTTTTTCAGGGTTGCTTTTTGACCGGGTCTCCTCGCCATTGTATTTTTTTATCTTATTTTTTTTGCTTAAAGATTGCCACCTGAGCTAGCCTCTGTTGCGCTTCTTTCTCAGTTCTAGAGGGTAGATTTCTCCGTGTTGCTTTTTCCCCAGGTCTCCACGCACTTCCTTTTATTTTTCCTTAAAAATTGCCACCTGAGCTAGCCTCTGTTGTCCATCTTCGTCGGTTTCAGAGGGTAGATTTCTCACTGTTGCTTTTTTGCCAGGTCTGCACGCCCTTGTGTTTTTTTTCTGCTTAAAGGTTGCAACCTGAGCTAGCTTCTTTTGCCCATGTCCCTCAGTTTCAGAGGGTGGATTTCTCCGTGTTGCTTTTTCCCCAGGTCTCCAGACCCTTGTGTGTTTCTTTGGCTTAACGATTGCCACCTGAGCTAGCCTCTGTTGCCCATATTCGTCCGTTTCAGAGGGTGGATTTCTCAGTGTTGCCTTTTCCCCAGGTCTCCACGCCCTTGTGTGTTTCTTTTGCTTAAAGATTGCCACCTGAGCTAGCCTCTCTTGCCCATGTTCCTCAGTTTCAGAGGGTAGATATTTCAGGGTTGCTTTGTCCCCAGGGCTCCACGCCTTTGTGCTTTGTTTTTGCTTAAGGATTGCCACCTGAGGTAGCCTCTCTTGCCCATCTTCCTCAGTTTCAGAGGGTGGATTTCTCCGTGTTGCTTTTTCCCCAGGTCTCCACGCCCTTGTGTGTTTCTTTTGCTTAACGATTGCCACCTGAGCTAGCCTCTGTTGCCCATCTTCGTCCGTTTCAGAGGGTGGATTTCTCAGTGTTGCCTTTTCGCCAGCTCCCCACGCCCTTGTGTGTTTCTTTTGCTTAAAGATTGTCACCTGAGCTAGGCACTGTTGCCCTGCTTCCTCAGTTTCAGAGGGTACCTTTTTCAGGGTTGCTTTTTCACCGGGTCTCCTCGCCATTGTATTTTTTTATCTTATTTTTTTTGCTTAAAGATTGCCACCTGAGCTAGCCTCTGTTGCGCTTCTTTCTCAGTTCTAGAGGGTAGATTTCTCCGTGTTGCTTTTTCCCCAGGTCTCCACGCACTTCCTTTCATTTTTCCTTAAAAATTGCCACCTGAGCTAGCCCCTGTTGCCCATCTTCGTCGGTTTCAGAGGGTAGATTTCTCAGTGTTGATTTTTCCCCATTTCTCCACGCCCTCGTGCTTTTTTTTTTTTATTTCCTTAAATGTCGGCGCCTGAGCTAGCTTCTTTTGCCCATCTTCGTCAGTTTCAGCGGGTAGACTCTCCGCCTGCCTTCGACAGGCCCTCTGGACTGGAAAGCTTTCCTCCTCCCGTCATCACGGTCCTTCTCGGATGACGTGCCTGGTTTCGGTTTGACCGTCCCCGCCCGCCCTGATTTTCTAAGTCCTCCCGGGAACCCCGGGGGCGCTCCAGCCGCTCCGGGAAGCGGCGGCCTCCCGGCCGCACCGGCCCAGCCCGGCCCGGGCCGCCCCCTGGCCTCTCTGGGGGGAACTCTCCCCTTCCCCTTCCCGGTGATCGCCCGAGAAACCTTTTCCGAGTCCCCCTCCTGCGGCTGGGGCTGCGCCTTGGCGGCCGGGAGCCCGCGGGCGGACGCCCCGGGGCCGCACTGGGCCGGGAGGCTGGGTCCGAGGGGGCTCCGGGACGGGATCGGGCGGCCCGGCGGCCCGGCTGTGCTCCCCGGCGGGCCCGCGCTCCGGCTCCGTCCCGCTGAGGCGGTCGTCGGTCGCCGGGTGCCACCTGGCGGCCGCTTTTATATCGTCTCTTTCCTCCGGAGCTCCGGCGACGCGGGCCAAGGGACGGGACTCGGCCGCGGTGACCGAGGCAGAGTCCCGGGAGGCCGGCGTCGCTGGCGGGATCTGGCCCGGTGGCGCCGGGGCGTGAGCGCGACGCCCGCTCGCCGGAGATTGGAGGTGCAGGCTACTGAGGGAGGTGGCTGTCGCCGCGCCGCCCGGTGCCGGCCGGGGTGTGGGGCCTCCCGGACGGGTCGACCAGCAGCCGCCGGTGCCCCTCCGTCCCCGGGAGGGGGTGGGGGGCCGCCGCGGGGGAACGGGCGAGGGAGCTCGTCCCGTGCCCGGCCGTCGTCCCGAGGGCGGCCCGGTGGTCGGGCCTTCCGCGTCGCCGATCCCCTTTCCGCGCCCCGCTCCGGAGGTGGGCGACCGGCCGGGGCCTTGCGGGGGAGGCCCGTGGAGGGCGCGACGGGCTCGGCCGCCGGGCTGGCCTTTTCCCCACTGGTCTTCCGAGTCGACCGGCTCTGGCGGTGGGGACCGGGCCCGGTCCTCGGATGCCTCCTCCTCCGTGGCAGTTTTTTTTTCCAAGTCCCGCCCTGGAGAAGAGCGTGGACCGGCCCCGGGAGCCCTCGAGGGCGGGCCGGGGAGGGCGTCCCCGGCCCGGACGCGTGCCCGGGGTGGGTCCGGGCCGTCGGACCGGACTTCTCTCTCCGAGTTTCGCGGGTCGCGTCTTTGTCCGGAGGCGGGAGGGGGCCGGCTCGAGGCGTAGGTGGAGCCCCGGCTGAGGGACGGGAGCCACGGTCCCGCCCCGGGCCCGGTCGCCGGAGGCGCCTCCGCGGAATTCTTTTCTAAGTCCTGACCCGGCGACTCAGAGGGAGGGACCGACCGGTCCCGGCCCGCGCGGGCGGCCCGGGGAGGCTGTCCCCGGCTCCCCCTGCCGCCACGCTTCTGGGGTCGACCAGATGGCCCCGGGAGCTCCGGGCCTGGTGGCGATGGGGTCGTGCTTGGGGTCTGGTGGCCGTGGCCGTGATCCAGGGGTTCCCCTGGTGATCCGTGGGTGGGCCCCGTCTCCGGGCGCGGCGATTCTTGCCCCCGAATGGGTGGTTTTGTGCCGCCAGATAAGTGCTGACACGCTCTGCTCGGGTGACAGTCGCCCGAGAGCTTCCGGGTGCCTGGATGCGTGTGCGGGGAGGGCTCCGGGCTCTGGCCGAGAACAGGACGCCCGTTTCCACCCCCGCCGCTTGAGCCGCCCGCTGGGGCCTGCGCGCCGGCTCTTGTGCGTTCCAGGCGCCCCCACGACCGTGGTGCCACCTCCGGTCTCTGGTACCCGAGGGCGGCGGGGTTAGGGGCGCGGGGTCCTCTACCACGTGCACTCCCTGCCGCCGGCACCCGGGTGCGGTCGCGACTTACCCCATCCCACCGGCTCCGTGCCAGTGCGTGTCAGGCGTTCTCGTCCTGGGGTCGTCGCCCGCGCTTGCTGGAGGAGGAGAGGGGTCGGTGAGGCTGAAGCAGGCTCCTCCGCTCGCTGTCCTCGCCGGCCTTCCCTTGCTCGGGGGTCCCTCGCGTTATGCTGCCGACCGATGTGGTGATGCTGTGCTCTCCCGGGCCGGGCCTAAGCCGTGCCAGACGAGGGACGGACGTTCATGGCGAACGGGACCGCTCTTCTCGCTCTGCCCGCGGGTCCCCTCGCCCGTTCTCCCCCGCTGCGAGTGGCGTGTGGGAGGCGGCAGGGGTGCGGAATCCGGCCCGACCTCGCTCCCCCGCCCCGTGCCTCGTGGCGTGGGCGGTGTCGGGGTCTCCGTGACGCGGCGGATGCTCTGCCTGTGCCTCTTGGCTGTGTCTCGCGGGCGGCCCTCCCCGCGGTGGGGCGGGCCGTGTTGCCGCCGCGCCGCGCGCCTTCCCGG